>NW_019268537.1:3645237-3676704 GCF_002738365.1 Cucurbita moschata
TTTTTTTTTTTTTTTTTTTTTTTTTTTTTTTTTTTTTTTTTTTTTATAGATTTCATTAAATTTAAACATTTCTCACAAAACTATCCAAAAATATTGGCCGTAACTTAAATTATCATGCAATGGTTTAAAGGGCCTAAATAAGGTTTTTTTGCGTTTTGATTTATGTTGTAAGGTCTCGTATGTATGACTACAGATTCTTTTTTTGGTCCTCATTTTAGTCTTAGTTCAATCTAGTGAATATAGTATGATACAAAAAAATGAGAAAGATGTTTTTCTAAACGACTAAATTGTGCTTGTTTAAGAAACGAACAAAGCTGCTAATCGTACTTCTATGGAAAATAGCCAAGAAATGGCCCGCGAGTGAAACCACTTTGGAGTGTCCTATTGAACGTGAGTGTTAATTTCATCAAACTTGAATAGTCCTCACAAAATTATCAGAAAATATTCACTGTAACACAAGTTTTTAACCTAATGCTACAAATTCCTCAAGTAGGGTTTTTGCGTTCGAATTTGAGTTATAAGGTCAAGTGCACATGACTACCTATTTTTTGGGTCCTAATTTTAGTCTAGTATAATCACGGGTGAATGCAGTAAGAGACCAAAATGTGAAGAAATCTTTTCTAAACGTTCCAACTACACTTGTTTGAGAAACAAAAAAAGTCACCAATGATACCTCTATAAAAAAAAAATGGACTAAAAGGTATTTTGGGAGTGTAACTAATTTGAAATATTTTTCTATTGTACATATGTGTTAATTTTATTGAATGTGCTGCTTAAAAATGTATATCATATTATCATATTTTAATCATAATAAATTCGATTTTCCTTTCTTTGAGACTTGATACTCGATTAAACCTATTTAGTAAGAATTGTTGGAGTCTTACCGTGACTAATTAAGAAGAAGATCCGGGTGTATAAGTAAGGGATACTATCTCTACTGGTATGAGAATTTTTTGGAGAAACCAAAAGCAAAGTAATGAGAGCTTATGCTTAAAGTCGACAATATCATACTATTGTAGAAGTTCGTTGTTCTATCTCTAACATCGGTCATACTTTTATCTTAATCAAACTATGTCAATAGAATTCTTAAACATTAGATAACGAAGTTGTGAGTGTCTAAAATGTAATTACAGTGAAGATTAGTGATAAAACTCTATTAAAATTAAATTATCAAATAATCTAAATTTCTTATATGGACCATTCACATCACAAAAGTCAAGATTGGATTTAATTAGATTTAATACGGTTGACAAAGAGTTATCAAATTTTTTTAATCTTAAATGCATGTTATTATCTGTTACTAATGCATTATTTAGATAGGTAATGGGTTGCATCACTAATTTGCAATATTATTATATGAATAAAACCTGGTGGTAAAAAAAAAGGATTTATTACATTTAATTATCCTAAATAAATGTATATTTGGATTAATCCATCCATAATTTGAAATAAATTGATAAATTCAAAATAAAAATCTTTTTCACCAAAAAAATAAATAAAACAATAAAAATATATAATAACAAGACATAGAGCTCAGCATTTTCTGCCTAATTTATTTAAGTTAAGAAACGAAACTCAATTCAATAATCTGGATGTCGTTGTATTATTTTTTCATAGCTTATGTAAGAGTTATCCATAAAGTATTTAGATATTATGTAATTGCCATGGATATCCAATAATTGAATCCATTATTTTTCTTGTAAAGTTCCATAATATAATTTTGTACCGTGATAAGTAAAAAAAAAAAGGTAGAATTCTATTTGAGATACAATTTACAAAAGGAAAAAGAAAAATATATTTCTATGCTAGTTTTTTTTAGTTCGGACATTGTGAAAGATAAAAGGTTCCAATCTTTTTCATCTTTTTAGTCCATTGAATTACACATATTAGTTGCAGCCTAACCGCCAAACTCAACAACCCCAATTACAGCCTCAAGACCCTTCTGACCCACCACAGCCTGATCCACACACATATTATGAGTCAATTACTCCATGGTAGGCAGCATTGCAATCTGCCACAAGTAAGCCACCACGTTTGAAGAAAAATCACCAAAACCAATATCCACCGCTACCCATTCAGTCACCGCCACGTGTCACTGTAAACCACCACAGTGCCAACCTCTAGACCCACTTGGGAAGGCACCACGTTTGAAGAAGCAGCATCGTCAAGTTCCATATGCAGAGTCCGGGTATAAAATGACCGAACCAAAGTATGCATCAATCACGTTCTAGAGTGCAAATTCAAGAGCTGTTTGATTGGCTAGAGTTCAGTTAAATAAAATTATTTGGGCTCTACTGATAACAATTTTCGTGAGCCATGTGTCAACTGACATCAGGATCATCGTGTATCAATCAGACGTAGGACATGCGTCGCTCATTATGTGGAGAGGATCATTGTGTACCAATCAGACGGAGGACATGCATCGGTCATTAAGTGGACAATATCATATGATTATAGAGAGTCGTGTTGATCTAACATCGGTCATCTTCATGATATTTGGGCATTTAATATATATTTGAATCTCTTATTTGGGGAGAATTGTGTAGTATTAAAGAATCTCTTATTTTGGGAGAATTGTGTATAATTGGCTCTAGAATTTTTTAACTAACGGTTGCGAAAGGAAGGGAACCTGATGTTGTAACATACACTATAATAGCTGATAGATTGTGCAAAGCCAAACAATATGACAAAGCTGTCGAGTTTTACCCCATTGCATTTGTCTGGCAATTTCCCTGCTGATGACTGTGTCCAAATTTCTTTTACCATCCACCCTATCTCGGGGCTCGTGATCATCGCCAAAGTCAAGTATTTTCATTGTTATTCATTAGATTGAAGCTAGCATTCTATTTGTAGGAGGTTGCGTGACATCGTGCTATTGTACCGATTTTCTTTAGATTGAAGTTTGAAGTGATGATATTATTGAATATTAGAACGTCCATGTAGAACTGGATTTTTGGATAGCTTAATAGTTAAAGTATTATCACACGTCAGCTTTGTTCCTTCTATTTGAGAGTGATCAATCTCTTTGAGTATACAACTTGACATGCACAGACACTAAGAACAATAAAGTCAGCTTCTATAGTTGATAAGGTGTCTATAGGCGGCTTACGAGAAGACCAAATTATTGCTCCTCCACTCATCATAAACACATAGCCTGAAGTAATCTTGCTATTTTCCATGTCTCCGGCATAGTCACTATCAGTAAATCCAATTAAATCACTAACTCTTCCATTTCTATAAAATACACCATAATCTATCGTACATTTGAAGTACTTTAAAACCCTTTTAACTGCTGCAAATTGTTGTTGTGTTGGACATGCCATAAAACGACTAATCAAACTTACAACAAACATGAGACCAGGACGAGTAGCTGTGAGATACATCAGACTTCCCATTTTGCACCATTCTCATCTTTGCCAATTTTCTGTCCTAGAACAATGGGGTTACAAACAGAATTGTAATTCTCTATGCCAAATCGATTTAAAACCTGAGAGCATACTTTCTTTGACATATAAAAATACCATTTAATCTTTGTATTACATTCGAAGAAAAAATCTCATATAACCTAAGTCAGACATATCAAACTCTTTCTTCATAGAACGTTTAAACTCCTCCAATAATTCTTCGTCGTCTCCAGTAAATAAAAGATCATCAACATAAATACTTACGAGTAGAATTTTACCTCCCTTTCTTTTGATGAAGAGTGTTTGCTCACTAGAACTGCCCTTGAATCCTTCCTTGATGAAGTATGATTCTATTCAACTAAATCAGGGTCTAGGTGCTTGTTTTAATCCGTAGAGAGACTTTTGAAGTTTGTACACCATCTCTTCACTTCCCTTTTTCTCATAGCCTTTTGGTTGTTCAACAAAAATATCTTCTTTTAACTCGTCATATGAAAAGGCTGATTTGACATCTAATTGATAGAGTTTCCAACCTTTTTGGACGGCAAAAGCAATGATCATTCTCACAGTATCCATTCTTGCCACAAGTGCGTACACTTCCATATACTCAATTCCATGCTCTTGTGTGTAGCCTTTTACAACCAATCTTGCTCTGTATTTATCAACTTCTCCAGACTTATTTAACTTGGTTTTATAAATCCATTTCACTCTTATTTTCTTTGCTCCAGCCGGTAGAACCACCAAATTCCATGTTTGATTTTTTTTTTCAATGGATTTGATTTCTTCATCCACAGACAATCAACATTTTGGGCTTTTGACAGCTTTCTCAAAATTCACAGAATCTGAAATCATAAAAAATGTCATATTTTCTTCATCCTCTTCAGATAGGCCTTCAGTGTAATTATAATCTACTAACCATACAGGTGGATGTCGATTTCTCCCTTCCCTTATTGTCAAATATGGTGCAACAGTTACTAGAAATTGTTTTCAACAACTGGTTCAATTGTCTCAGCAACCGATTTAGTCGTTTCTTCCGTGATTTTCCCTTCTTCGTTTTTAACAACTAGTTTAATTGTTTCAGCAACCGGTTCCGTCATTTCCTATGTGATTTCTCCTTCTTCGGCTGTGTTCTTATCAATTTCAATATTTTCTCCAGTCCAATTTTGTTTCACCTTCAAAAAATTTCCAATCTCATTCACGATCTTCCTCGAAAGCTACACTACGACTTGCTATAATTTTATTTGTAGTTGGATCAAACATTCTATAGCTTTTAGATTCGCTGCTGACTCCAAATAAAACACATGTTACACTTTTATCTTCAAGTTTGCTTCTCTTGGCATCTATAATATGGACATATCCCACACATCCAAAAATTCTGAAATAATCTTGGTGTCATGTCTTTTATGACATAGTGGGTGATCGATTCAAAATGTGAATCGTCCACCTGACTGCTTCAGGCTAGAAATTTTTTGGCACGTTTTTCTCTGTCAGCATAGCTCTTACCAAGTTCATCACAGTGCGATTTTTGCGTTCGGCCACTCCATTTTGCTGTAGGATATAGGCTCTGGTTAATTGTCTCTTCACTCCATGCTGTTTGCAAAAATTGTTGAATTCTCTTCCTCTATTTGTTCTTAAACATTTTATAGGTATTCCAATTTCCTTATTCTGCTGAGTTGAATTCTCTTCCTCTATTTGTCCTTGAACATTTTATAGGCATTCCAATTTCCTTTTCCACCATTGTTTTGAAACATTTGAAATGATAACATGTTTCTGCTTTTTCTACAAGAAAATAACTCCATGCCTTCCTTGAAAAATCATCTATAAACCACAAGAAGTACTTTTTCTGGCCACTTGAAGCAGGTGAAATTGGACCATATAGATCTGCATGGACAAGACCCAATTTTTTTGTTTCTCTCCATTTACCCATTTTTGGAAATGGAGTCCGATGTTGCTTGCCTTTCATACATGCCTCACAAGTGGTGTTTGAAGCTACAATTTGCGGCAGGCCTTTCACCATGTTTTTGTGTTTCGTGCACAAGCCTTTGTAGCCGAGATAACCATAACGATGGTGCCAAAGTGTTGACTGATCCGTATTTGTAACTTGGAGGCATCTTCCTTCATTTGTTGTGGTAGATGGTTCAGTATGCAAAATAAACAGTCGATTTGCGCTCATAATTGACTTTGTTATTTTTCCTGTGGATGATAAATGCAACATACACCATCTTTAAACAGCATTGCTACCCCTTTTTCTTGTAGTTGTCCAACGCTCAAGAGATTATTTTTGAGTTCAGGTACCCAATACACATTACTAATAGTGGAACGAATCCCATGTAAAGTTAATTTCACTCCACCCTTTCCTATAAATTTTATAATTGTATTATTTCCAAGTATATATAATGGCTAATTATGGTCACCAAATATAATAATTTTTAAGTTATATAAAGTCGTATGTTGTCTTTGTATAGAGACTTGAAAATGTAGTAAAAAATATTTGTATCTTCTTTTAACCAAGTACTAAGTTTTTTTTTTTTTTTTTTTTGTAATTTTATATAGTTTATATTGCATATTTAGAATAATTCAAGCTTCACGATCTTGTCTGTGGAGTGATTCAAATCTCAAACAACTGTTCTTAAGATATTCGATCAACAAGGTAATTCGAATCTTACTTATTTTATAGTGATTCTTTATCATTTAATATCTGAACTTTATTTTAGATCGATTCGTTATCAAGAAGTCCACTCGACATGAAGGATGAAAGATAATTAAGTTTAGGGAGTGTCAATGTGCCCCTGGCAAATTTTGGAATGCCCAAATTAAGTTTATTGGATATGTTTTAGAGTTAAATTTATTTGATAGACATACAATGATAATACATGTATCAAATAATTCTACGAGAATGTTCCAAAATACCGAGAGAACACACCCCTTCCTCTCAAAAAGATAAATTCGAATGTTGATAGAATTCTCCTCATGTTCCATAAAAAAATTACTTTGCTTCAATAATTTAAACACATCTGAATAAAACTAATCATTTTCTTTGTTATGTATTTGATCAATTTTAGTGGTTTCCCTTCATGGAAAGAAGCAAGAAAAATAATGCAAGAGGCATTTTCTATAGGGCTTCCGTACAACTCGATATATTTGTTTAAATTTTCTAGGTTGAACTTCTGCGATCTTTGAAATATGTCCATGACAAAATCAATGGCTGTCTTTATCCATCTAATTCATCGATAGAAATATGGATAAAAATGAGGTAATTAGCCATAAGATAATGTTCATATTTTATATGTATTAGGATCGTTCAACAACGCACACTCTCGATCAAGATGAACACAAAGAACAGGAGAGAGGAAATGAAAGAAATAATATTGGCTAAAGATTTTATTGATGACTTCAGGTACGTAGAACAGTAGAGAATACAGAGAATGAAGAAAGTACGTTTTGAAAGCACTGCGTAGTGGGTATATATATGGTTTCCGTTTACTAAATATAACTCTAACCGATTTAATTCATGATATATATTCTACCAAGTATATCTCTACTAAATATCTGTACTAAATCTTTTACTATAATAGACATCCGACTTCATATCCCAACAATTTTCTTGGAGACTGATCCAGTCAACCTCAACAATCTTTCGAACTGATCCAGTCAACTAAGAATTTCATTCCTACCATACACTTCATGCTTTGCACAACCTCAATGTTCCAACGTCAACACAAAATGTTTGTTGAATTCCTTTCACCCTTTATCTTCTCCAAACACTTCACCATCTTCCACTAACCTCCGAGTGAAATGGTATCACCTTTTGTGTTTTGTGTTTGAATGATAGATTGGGTTCCTCGTCAACTGCATGACACTCTAACTATCTGCCTGAAGAATCTTCTCGCGCTGCTTCTTACCTAATTCTTCTACATAGTCTGTCATCCATATCATCTCATTTCCAGCTTCAACTATTGCCACATATTCAGCCCTAACAGATGAAAGAGCAACGCATTTCTGAAGCCTAGACATTCTATCATCCATGACTTGCTCCCACTTGGTTGTATCGTCTAACTGTAGGGCCTCATCAAGGGGCTTTTGTTTTCCTTCATCAGTCACCAACTGATACTATAAAGAAGATACATACCTATCTGGTACTCTGATGGCTCTAGATAATCTTTTCAACACTTACTCAGGTGTCACTTTCTCTACTTCTGGTTCCTCAACAATAGTCTCAGGAGTTTCTTGTGTATCCACTACAACATCACTAGGTGAATCTTTCAGCAACTCAACCTTAACTCCTACTTGCTTCGTTGTCCTGGAGCTTTTCTTCAATTCTCTGATAGTCTTTGTGAAGCTAACTTTTTTCTGCTTGTTCATAACGCAGTTCTCATAAGAACTCATATCAACAGATTTCAGATCATCCAAAACTCCTTCTGCAGCCAACATCTTTATTCATTTAACGCTCATATGTCCAAGTCTATTATGTCATAGATTTGAATTTGAAGCACTCTCAGCGATAGCAACCATGTTCATACACCCTGCAGTGGTGTATAAGGTTCCAGATTTTGTGCCACATGCTACCACCATAGCATCCTTTCAGCATCTTCCACGAACTCTTCCCAAATTTTGTTGCATAACATGTGCTATCCAACTAACCAATAGAGATCAGGTTCTTCTTGAGACTAGAAATATATCTGACATCCTTTAATGTCCATTGATTTCCTGCCGTAGTTTTTATGCAGACATCTCCTTTTCCTTCAATTTCCAAATCTTTGGTGTTGGCAAGATACACCTTCTCAAAATTTCCAAACTGACTTAAAATTCCGAAACAATTTCTTATTTGGAGACAAATGAAAAGATGCACCTCAATCGGATTATCTCCAATGTCTTCCGCTGAATTTACCGAATCAACGTCATCCTTTGATTTGTGATTCTGCTTCCTCTTTGTACAATCTGCCCGAAAATGACATTTTTCTCCACAACTCCAACACTTTGCATTTGGTTTGTTTGGAGATTTTCCTCGGTTTCTTGGTTTTGATCGCCTATTGTTTGGGCCCTTTGATTTACTTCTTCCCCTTCGATCAACACTGAGAGCATTGCCTGATGAATCTCCGATTTTCCGTTATGCGAATACTTTCGCTGAGAACTACATCTCGAATTTTATCGAACTTCAGTTTATCAAATCCTCATGAAATGCTAATTGCGGCAACAACAGTATCCCACGACTCGGATAAAGATGACATCAAAATCACTGCTTTAATTTCATCCTCGAAATTAATTTTCACCGAACTCAATTGATTTAGAATCATATTGAATTGGTTTATATGATCAGCAACAGATCCACCTTTAGACATTTGCAGATTGAACAATCTCCACATTAAATACACCTTGTTCATAACTGACGTTTTCTCGCACATATTCGACAGCGCCTTCAACAGATCTGACGTTGTCTTCTCCTTGATGATGTTGAATGCCACGTTTCTGGACAGTGTCAATCAAATCAACCCTAAGATCTGACGATCCTTGAGCTTCCACTGCTTTGTGGTCATAGTATCCGGCTTAACAAGGCTTCGTGAAGAACTTTCTGGTACAAATAATCTTCAATTTGCATCTTCCAGAAACTGAAATCGGATCCATCAAACTTTTCAATTCCAATTTTTGAAATTTCCACCTTTACAGATCATGGTGAATCTTGGCTCGCTCTGATACAAGTTGTTAGGATCACTCAACAAAGAACACACTCGGTCAAAATGAATACAAAGAACAAGAGAGAGAAAATTTAAAGAGTAATATTGACTAAAGATTTTATTGATGACTTCATGTATGTACAATAGAGGATACAAATGATGAAGAAACTACATTTTGAAAGCACTGCCTAATGAGATATATATATGGTTTCCGTTCGAAATATCTACATATATATTTCTACCTGATCTTTTACAATAGATAGATATCAAGCTCCATATCCCAACGATTTGAGTACTTTAATTCCATTGGATAACCATAAACTCCAAACTTAAAATTAGCTAAAAGTAAGGGACTGGAATAAGCCTAAGGGGTGATTTTTTGGCAGCCGCATGATCATCGGCCCCTTCCATATCAACATCTTCTTTCATTCCATCGGGCAGTTTTCAATCAAAGTACAACAACAGGTTCGCCAGTGCCAACTCCACCGTAAGGGTTGCCATATTCATCCCAAGGCAAATTCTTCTCCCGCTTCCAAAAGGTATTAACTCGAAGTTTTGTCCCTTATAATCGATATTGCTTCCTATAAACCTCTCGGGAAAGAACTCTTCTGGGTCAGTCCAAGATTGTGGGTCTCATCCAATGGCCCACACATTAACGTGGAGATGAGCCTTGGGGTCCATATCGTAACCGTTGAGCTTAAAAGGGGAGATGGTTTCCCTTGAAAGTAGAAGTGGGATTGGTGGATGCAATCTCAATACCTCTTTCACTACCATTTTTAGATACTCAAGATTTTTCAAGTTGATCTCTTTCACTGAATCTATGCAACCTCTAATCTCCTCTTGGAATTTCTTCATCACTCTTGGGTTCCTAATTAGCTCTGTCATCGTCCAAACAATGGTGGTTGCCCCTGTGTCTGCTCCAGCTAGAAAAAAATATCCTAGAAGCGCACACATATGGTTATATCAAACGAATCATAAGAAATTATGGGCCTAACAGTTTGCTACTTTTCAAAAGAGTTTAGGTTACCATGATAAGTGCTTTATGCAATCTTGGGTTACTTTTAGTGCATCAGATTCAGAGCTTTCCCTTTCCATTCTCAACAAAACATCAACAACGTTTTCTCCATTCTTAGAAGTCTTCTTGAAGTATATACGATCGTCGACTATATGTTGAAAAAAGGCATCCATTTCAGCAAAGCTCTTCTACAGCCTCCCATGAACACCATTCAACCGATCAATAATCCAACCGAAAGTAGGAATGAAATCGGTCATGGAGAAGCTTCCAATTGCTGCAACTGCTCTCCGGATAACATGTTGAAAGTGTTCATCATCTAATTTTCCCCGGCTGAAGATGCTCCCAAAAGCAACTCTTGTTGTTATATTTGCAGTGAGAGAATATGATTTCTCACTCAGATTGATTGAAGCTAAAGAAGAAGAGGATTGAGAGATGGAGTTTACAAGGCGCCCCACTTCCTCTTCTCTAATTTCCCAAAAAGATTGAACCCGCCGAGCAGTGAAGAGCTGAAGCGTTCAAATCTTCCGTAGTTCCCTCCACCGTCCACCGTACGGTGATAGATTTAGATCCAAGAAGTTGTATGAAAGTCTTCCACTACCCGTTAAGCGAGGGCGGCTGCAAGAAGCAAGATCATGGAACTTAAACAACTCTTTTGCAGCGGCGGCAGAGGAGATAACGATGGTTGGGACAGAGCCGAGTTGGAGGAGCATGACGGGGCCATAATTTTTTGAAAGCTGAGAGAGAGAGCGATGAGGGAGGGAGCCAATGAGGTGCAGATGGCCCAACAAAGGAAGCTTTGGAGGGGTGGGAGGAAGAAGCTTGTTGTTGGGTTTTGCCCGTTTTCTTATGGTTTTAAGAAGCAATAGAGAAGAACAGAGGAAAAGCAGAGGAACCCAGATGAAAAAATCATTACTAGGCATCATTCTATCAACGTTAAGCATTTCCAAAGCTCTACTCTGAGATATAAAGAATAGAATGTGGAATGAGTAATATTTGTGTGTAGGGTGATTGAGCTATTTTGGGTGACAGAGACTGCAATAATTGTTGTTTTACAATATCATATGGATTTGCATTGAGAGGGATGGCTTCAAAGTTGGTATACACATCTTATTGGGAAGCATTTTTGTTGTCCTTATTAGAATTGGTCCATTATATTGCAAATAGTCTCTCCACTATTCCTAAAGATTCCAAGGGTTTTGACCGCCACTATTTTTTAGTGGAAGAATCTAGAACTGATAATATGTGAATTATATTGAAAGGATTGGAATTGTACGTTATATATAACTTAATGTGTTGAAATCAAAATGACTAACAATATCCTTTTAATGATAAAAAAAAAATGTGGTTGAAGTAAAAACTCTAGAACATGTTTTGTCTTGTTTTGTTTTTTTTTTACCAATGGCCCTTAAAAAAATGACAAAAATGTGGTACAACAAAACAAATCTTTTAGAACTTGGATCATTTTTCCATAACATGTTTTCAATAATGTGTTTTGTATTTTTTTTGGTGGGTCAAGATCTCACTTATGGTTTTAAAAACTGCTTGGATTTTGGGTTTAAAATAATTTTTTAGTAATATACTAGAAAATTTGAATGAACGAGTTTCATATTAAAAATGGTCGCTCATCAATTGGTTATAGGTTTTATTCGTCCTCATTTTAGTCTTAGAATAATCTCGTGTGAACATAGTAAGAACCTTACTAGAAGGAGAAATAAATTTTCTTAACATCCACACTCATTTGAAAAAAAAAAAAAAAAGCAATGTACCTCTCTGGAAATGACCCAAAAATAGCTTGAGAGTAAAACTATTTTCAGGTTTTTTTTTTTGTCCATTTCATCCGATTTAAACATTTCTCACAAAACTATCTTAAAAATATTGGGGTAACTTAATTCTTCATCTAAGGACGAAATAAGGTTTTTTTTTTTTTTTTTCGCGTTCAAATTTATGTCACAAGGACTCCTATGTAAGGCTACAAGTTCTTTTTTGGTCCTCATTTTAGTCTTAGTGCAATCCAGTGAATACAGTATGAGACATAAAAATTTGAAAGATGTTTTTCTAAACAACTAAATTGCACTCGTTTAAGAAACGAAAAAAGCCGCTAATGGCACTTCTAGGGAAAATGGCCGAGAAATGGCCTCTGAGTGAAACCATCTTGGAGTGTCCTACTATTGAACGCGTGTGTTAATTTGATCAAACTTAAATAATCCTCACAAAATTATCGAAAATTTTTCACCATAACACATGTTTTTAACCTAATGCTACAAATTCCTCGAGTAGGGTTTTTGCGTTCGCGTTTGAGTTATAAGGTGCACATGACTGTGGGTTTTTGGGTCCTAATTTTAGTCTTAGTACAATCACTAGTGATTATAGTAAGAGACCAAATATGAAAAAATCTTTTCTAAGTATTCAAACTTACACTTGTTTGAGAAACAAAAAAAAGTTGCCAATGATAACTCTATGAAAAATGGACTAAAAAACGTCTGAGGAGTGAAACGAGTTTGAAATATTTTTGTATTGCACATATGTGTCAATTTCATTAAATTTGCTACTTAAAGATGTATATTATATTTTAATCCTAACAAATTCGATCTTCCTTTCTTGGAGACTTGACCACATAGTTTTACTCGATTGCACCTGTTTAGTAAAAATTGTTGGAGCCTTACATTGACTAATCAAGAAGAAGATCCGGATGTATAAGTAAGAGATACTATCTCTATGAAGCTTTTTTGGAGAAACCAAATACAAAGCAACGAGAGATTATGCTTAAGTGGACAATATCATACTATTGTAGAAGTTCGTTAATCTATTTCTAGCATTATTCATACTTTTATCTTAACTAAACCATGTCAATAGAATTCTTAAACATCATGCAAAGAAGTTTCGAGTCTCGAAAATGTAATTATAGTGAAGATTACTGGTAGAGCTCTATTAAACTATCAATGTGTTCAAGAGGAGAGGAATAGTCTAAATTCCTTATATTGGCCCTATTGATAACAATGTCCAAATTCCTTCTACCATCCACCGTATCTTGGTGTTCGTGCACGTCACAAAAGTCAAGGTACTTTCATTATTATTCTGGATAACTTATTCATTAGATTTAATATTGTTGACAAAAAGTTATCAAATTTTTCAATATTAAATGCATGTTATTATCTCTTACTAATGCATTATTTAGATAGGTAATGGGTTGCATCACTAGATGTATTATTTTTCCATAGCTTAGGTTAGAGTTATGTATCTAGATATTAAGTAATTGCAATGGTTATATATTAATTGAATACATTAATTTCTTCATAAAATTCTATTGATATGATATTGCACATAAAACTTGAATTCAATAGGAAAGATATCATTTACAAAAGAAAAACATATTTCTATGCTAGTTTTTTTAGTTGACATTGGGAAGAAACAAAAGGTTCAAATCTTTTCATTTTTAGCCAATTGAACTACAGACTCAACAACCCCAATTATAGCCTGAAGACCCTTCTGATCCACCAGAGCTTTGATCCACACACGTATTATGAGTCAATTACTCTATGGTAGGCAGCACAGCAATCTGCCACTGGTAAGGCACCACGCTTTTAGAAGAATCACCAAAACCAATATCTTCTGCTACCCATTCAATCACCGCCAAAATTGGGTTACTGTAAACCACCGCAGTGCCAACCTACAGACCACTTGGGAAGGCACCACGTCAAGTTCCGTATGCAGAGGCCGTGCATAAAATTATGTGCATCAATCACGTCTTGAATGCAAATTTAAAAGTTGTTTGATTGGACAGAGTTTGGTTAAACTGTGAAAAATATTCCCCCTTTGTATTAATCTAAAGATTAGAAGACACTCTAATAATACTAATACACTTTGTTGTATTTAAAATTTATTGGGATGAAAAAAATTGTTAGGGTGAAGAAGTATTTATAATAGAGACTTTGTAAATTTATTCTTAAAATATCTAATAATTTATTCCTCTAATACTTAAATTTTTTTTTTAAAATAATTAATTTCTTTATTTATAAAATATCTTAATCATTTTCCACGGAATGAACTCATAAAATTATTGGGCTTGACCGGATTGAGATAGTGATGATATGTAACATCTAAAAAAAAAAAAAGATAAAAGCGATCAAAGTCAATAGAAGGGAAAATAGGTCATTTTGCTCATAAGCCTATTATAGGGATCCAAACGGAATCTTAGCAGAAGCCCTGCAAAAGAGAAAATTCAAAGAGAGGGAGAGTGGAGAGAAATCGAAGAGAAGAAAAGAAAGCTGCCCGCATAGCTCATCAGAAAACCATTGTTGAAGTTCACTCCCGAGCAATACTGATATGCAAGGACTCCTCTTTGGAAGGAAAGGGAGGTTTCGAGTGGTCGGAGCCCATTTTCCATCCTAAATCGAGGAAAACCTGTGAGGTAAGATCTTGAGTGTTTATCCTTGGATCTGAACTTTTTCTTGCAAATTGAGATATGAATTCCAATATGTTTAATCAGGGAGGTTCTCCCTAAATTCCGTGAAGGAGATTGGCCGAAATCCGATATGAAAGCGGAGCTTTGAGAGTCATTCAAGAACGGTAAAGAAAGGGAATGTACCTACTTCGAACACTACTAAATTAGTCTATGTTTGGGTAAAAATTTGAGAAAAGAAATACGTGGACCGAGTTGAAATTAAGATCTATAACTTTACTGAAGAAATCATCTTGATTTGAGTTCCGAAAGGAATAATGCAAAAGATTTGAAGTTTAAAAAAAAAACTAATCAAACTTGTGATTGGGACTGCCATAAGGAGAGAGAAAAATTTCTGGCGAGCCATGTGTCAATCGAGGTCAGGATCATCGTGTACCAATCAGACGGAGGACATGTGTCCTTCGCTAAGTGGAGCAACGCAACTCCAGCCAGATCGCGACATGTGGCTGCTGCAACCTGTGTTCCAACCCAAAACCCGTGGTTCAACTCGATTCGACTTGCAACCCATCAGTCTAACTAACCCACGACCCAACTATTGGAACATTTTTTTCTTGAAAAAGATGGGTCAAATGGTGAAACTGATTAATGTTCCCCAACGGTGGAGTATGAGTTTGTTGATACATGGGAACCTACTACACAAGAAATGGAAAAGCCGATAGAAACCAAGAAAAAGGATACTAAAGTTTTTTTTTTTAATTACTATGCAGCAAGCAATTCATGAGACCATCTTCTCACAATTGCAGGACATCATGAATTGGGAAGCAAGCATGATCAATTTTGCAGAAAGAGTTTTAAGGAGATTCAAACATAAAAACATTAAATTGTAATTGTGAAACTTTGCTCCTGATAAATGGTGAATTGATTGTTGATTTTTTTTTATCTAAAGCAATGTCAATAGTCAGCCAAAGAAATTTAACTTCAAAGTTTGACTATGTAATGACTATATAAAAGGAGATAAAAGAATCAATAAATCATAAAAAAATGAATGAAGAAAAACACTTTAACCGAAAGAAGACAACCACCAACCCATGGAACAATGTTCATTAAGCAACTAGAGACGATGGAAGAGGAGAACTTCGATGCAACTATGGTCGTAATAACAGGAGTAGTAGGAGAAATGATGGACAAAGGAAGGTTAATGAGCAAAGTATATGAGGAATGTCATTTAATGTTACCATGGCAAATGATATGGTCATGCAAAGCTGATTGTTGGTGTAAAGATTAACAAAACGAATTTTGGAGTAAAAAATGAAGAAGAAGAAGAAAATATTTTTATGACTTGTATTGATACAAACTTAAAACAAAGGAATATATGGTTGGTTGATAGCTGATGCTCGAATCATATGAAAGGCACTCCAAGTGCTTGGTGAGACGCAAAGAGTTAAGTGCAACTTGACAATAAAAGAAAAATGCAAGTTGAAGGGAAAGTCATTGAAAGTTTAAACCAGTCATGACATAGTAAAACTATTAGATAGTGTTCAATTTTGCCGTATACAACCTACTGAATGTTGAACCATTGATGATTGGAGGATATTTCGTTCTATTTGATGACAACACATGTATAATTACAAATAAGAATGAGGCCTACAAGTTCCAATTCACATGACTTCAAATAAAATGTTTCCATTTAATGCTTTTAACGTGAGGAATTTTGCTCTTACTGTTTGAGCAAAAGATGACTCGACGCTGTGACATTTGAGATATGGGCATCTTCATATGAAGGACCATAGATAAATGTATGATTTTCGGGTTACCAAACATTGATACAATTAGTTTATGTGAAGGGTGCAATTATGGTAAGCAAACTAGGAAGTCTTTTGGTGTTGGATTAGCTCAAGAATTTCAAATTGTTTAGAACTAATTCATGTCGATTTATGTGGGCCAATGTAAACTAAATTCTTGGGGGAGAGTATTTATTTTTTACTATTTAGTGATAACTATAGTCATATGAGTTGACTTTACTTCCTCTAACATGAGTAAGAAACTTTTGAAAAGTTCTAGAATTTTAATGCAATGGTAGAGAACTGAAGTGGGTGCCAATTAAATTTCTTTGCGTAGATAGAGGCGACAAGTTTATGTATAAAAAATTCAATCTATTTTATGATGAATAGAGCATCCAAAGGGAGTTAACAACTCTTTACCCTCTAAAACAAAATGGAACCGGTGAATGAACATTGGAATTGTTGCGAAGAGACAAAAAGTATGTTACAAGTAAGGAGACTTGCAAACCAATTTTGGACGGGAGCTATAGCAACATCTGTCTATCTATTAAATCTTTCACCAACAAATTCTGTAATGAATTGATCTCCTTATGAAACATGACATGGAAGGAAACCATCTCGAAGTCACTCACGAGTCTTTGGTTATGTTGCTTATCATTGATAAATTCAACTTTAGTATTACCAAACAACTCTTTTCTTAAATCATCTCAGATGAGACACTGCTAAAAATGTATACATTTTTAGGTGACATAAACGCATCATGTCAATTTGCTCTTATTGTTTCAAACTCTATAAATTAAAGAAGAAGCAGCTAAAAAAAAAAAGAGTAGCAGGAAGTAATTGTAGAAGAGAGGCTAACAATTAAGAAGAATGAAACATGTGAGATGATTGATTTACCAAATGGAAAAAATGCAATCAACTTAAAATGGGTGTCCAAGACAAAATTTGCAGCATATGGAAGCATACGAAGCATAAAGCTCGTGTTGTGGCAAAATGGTATGCACAATAAGGTGTGGATTTTGAAGAAACCATATCTTTAGTAGCTTACTTTGAAATGGTAAGAACTATTCTAGCATTAGCATCATAATTGCGATGACTTATTTTTTCAAAAGATAGAATGAGACTTCTTTGTATGTGACGAAGGAAGATATAATTGATATTATCTTTATTTGCCTTTATGTTGATAATGTTTATACTAGGTTGATAATATCATTTATATTAGCTCTTTTAACTCTATTGTGGATAAATTTAAGTCTCAAACGACCGTGAATTTGAGATTAGAAATATGATTTTATTGGAATATTTTCTTAGTCTTGGAATATGTCAGGTTGAAGATGAGATTTTTATTTCGTAAAGAAAATATGCTAAAATATTGAGTAAATTTAGTTTGCTTAGTTGTAAGCCTACAGTCACATCTATGAAGACGGAGTAGAAATAACAGATGCTAGAAGATTCAGAAGCTTGATTGTAACGTTATAAAAAAAAAAAAAAAAAAAAAAACGACCGAGGGGCAAAATGGACATTTTACCCCTCAGCCTAGGGGTCTTGAGCGTCCTCCTCAGAGTTCCTGCAAAAGAAGAAGAGTGAGAGAGAAGGACTGAGAGGAAGTTTGAGAGAGAAAACTGATTTGCCGGAGTTTTCATCGGAGAGTCGCCGACGGAATCCATTCCCTACCAAGACCTGTACTCTGGAGCCCTTCTTGGAGTGAAGTAAGAACTCGTGTGGAGATTTCCTCCTCTTTCCTCAAGATCAGAAAGGAAACCCGCAAGGTAAGATTTCGAACTATACCTTCCAGATCTTAGATCTTTGTGTAAGAGTAGAATGATTAAGTCTACTACCTTCATCCAGGGAAGATCCGCCACTGATCTTGGTGAGGAAAAACGGACGAAACGACGAGATCTGAGAGACTATCCAAGAACGGTAAGGTTGTTACCGAACCTCTTTTCGACGCTCAAAACTCATCGTATAACTAAGCAAAAATCAAGAAAATAATATTGGCACGTAGGTTGATAAATGATCTATAACTTTGTTGAAGAAACCACCTCTGTTTGGATTAAGAATCGAAAGATAGAAAATGGAAAGAACCTTGGAAAAACTAATCGGAAAACCTTGATTTTCTGGTAGGAGGAGAGAGAAGCCGCCGGCGTGCCACGTGTCAACCAACCAGAGGACCGCGAGCGCCAATCACCCCCGGACACGCGTCGAGCGCCGCCTGGGAAAACGCGGCTCCAGCCTCCTTGCGGCACGCGTCCCTGACAACGCCACCCGATACCCGCGCCCGTCAGCCTACCCGATACCCGCGCGGCGAGCCAAACCGAACCGACAACCCGCGGTCCACCCGAGCCACTGCGTTCGAACCGAACCCGCGACCCGCGACTGCAGGAAATTCTAGGCGCGTGACACTCGCACGTGGAACCCGCGAGTGGTTGCTCCCCGGCGCGTGGCTGGCGCGTGGAAGCGCGTGTAAGCTTATTTTTGGCCCGATCAATTTCTGTTTTCCCAATTTTCCTCCAGATTCCAATCCTAAACCCATTCTGATTGAAATAGGACCAAATTGAAGGAAAATCACCGCCTTTCGATACGTTAAGTGGGTGGAAACGCTGCTTAAGGACACGCGCCATCCAGGTAAGTCACCACATGGATTTTTAGGAAGTATTACTTGTAGGAACCGCTTGGAATGCATGCATGCTAGTTTGAATATCTTAGGTTCTAGTTTTCCGTTAATGATCGTAGGAAATAGTTTATTGAACGTTAGATGTATCTTGTGATTTGTTATGCGAGTTACCTAGATACTGCTGATATGATTTTAGTTTTCGCTGAATTTGCATATGTATGTTTTCATGCTGAATGGAGGATGGAAAATTGCGAACTCTGCGCTCCGGGAGTTGATGGATGTTAACACCCCGTTGAGCTTGTATGATCACTTTGCATGAAATGCCTTTGAGGATTTTGGATAATAGTTATAACATACTCAGTTAATTTTTCATGACTCGCAATTATGAATAAGTCTAGGGATTCTTAGTTAGAGTAACTAGGGACTAAGGTATTAGATCTAATCTTTTCCCTAGTAGAGCAACAGACCACCACGGCGTAAGAAGCCCACTAGGGTACCCTTAGGCTACAGGTGAGTGATTGGTGTCATAGCTTCGTGGGGGAAAAGGGGGTTCCTGATCAGAATCCGACTATTCTTAGCCGTTTTAGCATGGGAAACGTGTGCCCACGTCGTATAGACCATTTAGCTGGATGGGTTAAGGGGGGTAGCTCTCCCCGACCAGGGGGACTGTCATGGGCCTAGGGGGTTGCAGCTCACTTCCTAGTAAGTTACCAGATAGTCTCAGAGCCATGCCGAGGTAGCTACTCGTAGGGCACCAGTCATTACACAGGTTAGCTTAAGGGAGTTTTTAAGAATCTTTAAATGAAAGGACAAAGAACCAAGTTGTCGCGAAGGGAAAGTCCTAAGGTCCTAAGACGAAAACTAGAGGTCCTAGAGCTATTGTAGGGTCCGTGGAGGGTGGTTGCTAAGATTAGGATGCGGTAAGAGCCTATAAGTAGGTGGCTTACTGAGTATAAATTTTATACTCATTCCTGTTATACCTTTTTTTTTCAGGTACGTGAGGCGTCGAGTCTAGAGAGGGCGCGTTGATCGATGGGGGTTGTCGCAGAGGAAGCGTGTCCCGGGGCGTCAGTCTAGTTTACTAAATAGTACACTTTGTCTCTCCTGTTCCTTTCCTTTTTTTACCTAGGCACATATGTCCTTTTAGTAAAGAAACATTTTTCTTACAAATAAATGAAATTCTATTGTTGTAAATGTTTTTCTGTGGTTTTCTCGTTTTTGCACTACATGACATAATTCATGATGGTCACGGCTTGGAGTTATGTATTTTGGGTTGTGACAAATTTGGTATCAGAGCACCAGGACATAGGTCCTGTAGACACTTAGGTTAGAGAGTCGTATCCTCTGTGACGCGCCCATCAATCACGTTCTACTCGCGACCAGACAGTCTCACGAATTTGAATTGCGAAATTAAGAGATAAGATATTAAGAAGAGAGTTTTCTTTCATGATTGTTCTCTTGTGTTTTACAACACATTTCCTAGAGGATGAACCTTGTATGTAATGTAACCACAAAGTTTTTATTGTGGTAGCTAAATGGCACCTAAGAGGAGAGGAACCTATCTTGGGCCTGGACCTAGAAGGGGAAGAAGAAGAGTCGCTCTGAACACTGATGTCCCGTCTCTTGAAGCGGAACAACCTGTACCTGAACCTCAAGAGGAGGTTGAAGAAATGCCTGAATGGTTTGAATGTCCTATACCACGGGCACCAAGGTCAGGAATGAGTCAGAGGAAAGCAGTGACTCAAGATTTATCGGATACAGACTCTACTGCTCCTCCTCCTGAAGCGGTCCCATCAGTGCCCACCGATAACGTGGAGGTTCCACCTAGACAACCAACAACTATCCTCACTACAGATGTAGTACAGTCTTTTATGATAACCTCTATGGAAAACTAGGCTCAAATGGCTCAGATGATGCAAACACTGGTCACTAACCAGGCCATGATGCAACAGGCCATTCAACAGGCACCGCTGCAACAGACAACATTACAGCAGACAGCAATGCAACAGGCAGCCACGCAACAGGCAGCAATGCAACAGACAACATTGCTGGGAAACAGAAACTCTGGAACTATGACCATAGAGGCTCGTTATCTTAAGGATTTTCAGAGGCAAAAACCGCCTTCCTTTGAAGGTGGCAAAATAGATCCTATTGCAGCAGAAAATTGGCTTGAGGCCATGGAAAAAGCCTTCTTTTACATGAACTGTCCGCTGGAATATCAGGTTCACTGTGGAACGTATATGATGGAAGGAGAGGCTCATTTGTGGTGGAAGGGTGCTAAGAAGATGATTGCACCGCTTGGAGAGCCTATCTCTTGGCCTCAGTTCAAAGAGGCTTACCTCCGCAAATACTACCCAGTCGCTGCTAGAATGAAGCTGCAAGCACCATTTCATGAACTCAAACAGGGTGACCTATCTGTGGAGGATTATGATCAGGAGTTTAATAGATTGTCTAGATTCTCTCCTATATATGTCAGTACTGAAGAGCTTAAGGCTGAACGTTTTATCGCCGGCCTAAGGGAGAACATTAGAGGTTATATGGCATCACAGTCATCCTCAGACTATACAGCAGCTCTTAAGATGGCTACCCTTATAGATGCACCTCGCACTGACAGATTACAAGCAGGGTCAGCCCAAAAATCTCAAATCACAGTCCAGGGAAAACAGTTAAATCGAAACTATCCCAGAACCGGCAGACCACCCCGTGGTAGAGCTGCCAATCGCGGGAGGGCTCTAGCACAGAACAGAACTAATTGCCCTCAGTGTCAGCGCCCTCAACAGGGGGAATGTCGTGCTGGAACTAATACTTGTTTTAGTTGTGGCCAAATAGGACACTACGCAACGAACTGTCCCCAAACAAGAGATCAGAACACTAATCGACCTGCAACACAAAATCAAAGGGGTCGAGGTGCCCAACAGCAGCAGGGTCGAGCTGTAGCCCATGCAACTACAGGCAGGCAGGCCGATGCACCTGACGCGGTTGTTACAGGTACGCTACCAGTCTTTGATCACTTGGCTTTTGTACTCTTTGATTCGGGTTCTACACACTCGTTTGTGTCTGAGGAATTCGTTGACTTAGCAACACCTAGAAAAAGAACCTTTAGAGACTATTCTATCAGTATCCACCCCTGCTCACGAGTTATTAATGGCTACTCATAGAGTTAAGGGAGGTAGTGTGACAGTGTCAGGACGTGTCATAGAAGCTACATTAATAGTATTAAGCATGCTAGACTTCGATGTCATTTTGGGAATGGATTGGCTAGGCGAGAATCGCGCTTTGATAGATTGTGAAACTCGAATAGTCACTCTCAGGCTTCCGTCAGGGGATAGTTTTACATATAAGGGGGTCATTCCCAAAAGAACCCCAAGCGTCGTAACTGCACTAAAGGCCAAAAAGATGATTCGCAATGGTGCAAGCGCATTCTTAGCCAGTGTGACCCTAGACAGCAGGAATGGACAGGCAGTCTCATCAGTACACATTGTCAGGGAATTCATTGATGTCTTTCCCGAGGATTTGCCAAGTTTGCCTCCTGTTAGGGAAGTTGACTTCGGGATCGACCTAGAACCAGGAACTGCGCCGATCTCCAAGGCACCCTACAGAATGGCACCTGCAGAACTCAGGGAATTGAAGGAACAGTTACAGGAGCTATTGGATAAGGGTTTCATACGACCCAGTGTGTCACCCTGGGGAGCCCCTGTTCTATTTGTCAAGAAGAAGGATGGATCCCTGCGCCTGTGTATAGATTATAGAGAATTGAATAAGGTTACCATAAAGAATAAGTACCCCCTCCCGAGGATCGACGACTTGTTTGATCAACTGCAGGGAGCAACGGTATTCTCTAAAATTGACTTGAGGTCAGGATATCATCAATTGAGAATAAGAGAAGAAGATATTCCCAAAACAGGTTTTAGAAGTCGCTATGGACATTATGAATTTCTCGTCATGTCCTTTGGACTTACCAATGCACCAGCCGTCTTCATGGAATTAATGAACAGGGTGTTTAAGGAATTCTTGGACACTTTTGTTATAGTGTTTATTGATGATATTCTGGTGTACTCTAAGTCAGAAGTAGAGCACGAAGGGCATCTGAGAAAAGTTCTGACCATACTGAGAACACAGCGACTGTACGCCAAGTTTTCCAAGTGTGAATTTTGGCTGTCTGAGGTAGCGTTTTTGGGTCATGTGGTATCAAGTAGAGGAATCACAGTGGACCTAGCTAAGATTGAGGCAGTGATGAAGTGGCCAAGACCGACCACAGTCACTGAGGTACAAAGTTTTCTAGGACTAGCTGGTTATTACCGAAGGTTCGTCCAGGATTTCTCCAAGATATCTTCAGCGCTAACTCAGTTAACTAAGAAAGGCAAGCCTTTTGTGTGGACACCAGCCTGCGAACAGAGCTTCCAGGAACTCAAGAAGAGGTTAGTGACAGCTCCAGTCCTCACAGTTCCTGATGGGTCAGGAAACCTTGTGGTGTACAGCGACGCATCGGGAAAAGCTCTAGGATGCGTGCTCATGCAGAAGGGTAAAGTGATAGCTTACGCTTCCAGACAACTGAAAGAATATGAAAGGAATTATCCTACTCATGACCTCGAGTTAGCAGCAGTGGTGTTTGCACTAAAGACGTGGCGACATTATCTGTATGGAGAGAAAATTCAAGTATTCACTGATCACAAAAGTCTCAAGTACCTATTTACGCAGAAGGAACTTAACATGAGGCAGAGGAGATGGTTGGAATTAGTAAAGGATTACGACATCGAGATCCTGTATCATCCAGGCAAGGCCAATGTTGTGGCGGACGCATTGAGCAGAAAGGCAGTTCATACTTCCGCTATGATCACTAAGCAGGAAAGAATACAGGATGAGATGAAGAGAGCTGGAATCGATGTTGTAATCAAAGGTGGTACTGCTCAGATAACACAAATGACCTTGCAACCCACCTTACGAAAACGAATTATTGACGCTCAGAGGTCTGACGAACACCTTGGGAAGCTGTGGAATTAGACGGAGATTGAAAGGCCTGTGGGGTACTCAATCTCTTCAGATGGGGGTTTGTTGTGGAAAAATCGCTTATGTGTTTCCCGTGACAAGAAAATCCTTAAGGATATTATGACAGAAGCTCACGATACTTCTTATACGTTCCACCCTGGAAGTACAAAGATGTATCAGGATCTTAAGGGATGTTATTGGTGGCCAGGGATGAAAAAGGAGATAGCAGAATTTGTAAGTCGATGCTTGACTTGTCAGCAGGTGAAGGCCTCGAGACAGCGTCCAGCAGAACTGCTACAACCCCTAAAGGTTCCGTAGTGGAAATGGGAAGCAGTTTGCATGGATTTTATCTCAGGCTTGCCCAAGACCAAGCAGAGCTTCAACGTAATCTGGGTAGTTGTTGATAGACTTACCAAGATGGCTCACTTCATCCCAGGCAAAACCACTTATCGTGTGGATCGGTGGGCCCAGCTGTATATCAGAGAAATAGTACGCTTGCACGGTGTACCGGTGTCTATAGTGTCTGACCGGGACACTAGGTTCACCTCTCAGTTTTGGAAAAGCCTCCAAAAAGCATTAGGGACTCAGTTAAGATTTAGTACAGCATTCCATCCTCAGACAGACGGACAGACTGAAAGACTAAACCAAATCTTAGAAGATATGTTGCGAGCCTGTGTCTTGGATTTCGCTGGGTGCTGGGATGAACATCTACCTCTAATAGAGTTTGCTTATAATAATAGCTATCAAGCGACCATCCAGATGTCCCCTTTTGAGGCGATGTATGGGCGTAGGTGTCGAACACCGGTATTTTGGGAAGAAGTAGGCACGCAGCAGCTACTGGGACCAGAGTTCGTTCAAGTCACCAACGCGGCAGTGCAGAAAATTAAGCAAAGAATCCTCACTGCACAGAGCCGACAAAAGAGCTATGCAGATTTGCGTAGAAGGGACCTCGAGTTCGAGGTGGGTGACCATGTGTTCGTGAAGGTAGCACCTATGAGAGGGGTGATGAGGTTTGGAAAGAAAGGGAAGTTAAGCCCAAGGTTTATAGGCCCTTCCGAGATTCTAGAGAGAGTTGGGGCCGTGGCTTATAAGATTGCTCTTCCACCAAACCTTGCCGCCGTTCACAACGTGTTCCACGTATCTATGCTGCGAAAGTACACCCTAGACCCAACTCACGTGATTGAACACGAAACCCTCCCTCTTCGGGAGGATTTGTCCTACGAGGAAAGACCCAGCAAAATTCTGGCTCGAGACATTAGGCGTCTGCGTAACAAAGTTATTCCCTTGGTGAAAGTCGCATGGGGTAACCGTCGTCATGAGGAGGCAACCTGGGAACGAGAAGAAGACGTAAAGAGAACCTATCCCGAACTCTTCCAAGGGATACCAACTTTCGGGGACGAAAGTTTATAAGGAGGGGAGAGTTTGTAACATTTAAAAAAAAAAAAACAAACAGTCGAGGGGCAAAATGGACATTTTACCCCTCAGCCCATTATAGGGGTCTTGAGCGTCCTCCTCAGAGTTCCTGCAAAAGAAGAAGAGTGAGAGAGAAGGACTGAGAGGAAGTTTGAGAGAGAAAACTGATTTGCCGGAGTTTTCATCGAAGAGTCGCCGACGGAATCCATTCCCTACCAAGACCTGTACTCTGGAGCCCTTCTTGGAGTGAAGTAAGAACTCGTGTGGAGATTTCCTCCTCTTTCCTCAAGATCAGAAAGGAAACCCGCAAGGTAAGATTTCGAACTATACCTTCCAGATCTTAGATCTTTGTGTAGGAGTAGAATGATTAAGTCTACTACCTTCATCCAGGGAAGATCTGCCACTGATCTTGGTGAGGAAAAACGGACGAAACGACGAGATCTGAGAGACTATCCAAGAACGGTAAGGTTGTTACCGAACCTCTTTTCGACGCTCAAAACTCATCGTATAACTAAGCAAAAATCAAGAAAATAATATTGGCACGTAGGTTGATAAATGATCTATAACTTTGTTGAAGAAACCACCTCTGTTTGGATTAAGAATCGAAAGATAGAAAATGGAAAGAACCTTGGAAAAACTAATCGGAAAACCTTGATTTTCTGGTAGGAGGAGAGAGAAGCCGCCGGCGTGCCACGTGTCAACCAACCAGAGGACCGCGAGCGCCAATCACCCCCGGACACGCGTCGAGCGCCGCCTGGGAAAACGCTGCTCCAGCCTCCTTGCGGCACGCGTCCCTGACAACGCCACCCGATACCCGCGCCCGTCAGCCTACCCGATACCCGCGCGGCGAGCCAAACCGAACCGACAACCCGCGGTCCACCCGAGCCACTGCGTTCGAACCGAACCCGCGACCCGCGACTGCAGGAAATTCTAGGCGCGTGACACTCGCACGTGGAACCCGCGAGTGGTTGCTCCCCGGCGCGTGGCTGGCGCGTGGAAGCGCGTGTAAGCTTATTTTTGGCCCGATCAATTTCTGTTTTCCCAATTTTCCTCCAGATTCCAATCCTAAACCCATTCTGATTGAAATAGGACCAAATTGAAGGAAAATCACCGCCTTTCGATACGTTAAGTGGGTGGAAACGCTGCTTAAGGACACGCGCCATCCAGGTAAGTCACCACACGGATTTTTAGGAAGTATTACTTGTAGGAACCGCTTGGAATGCATGCATGCTAGTTTGAATATCTTAGGTTCTAGTTTTCCGTTAATGATCGTAGGAAATAGTTTATTGAACGTTAGATGTATCTTGTGATTTGTTATGCGAGTTACCTAGATACTGCTGATATGATTTTAGTTTTCGCTGAATTTGCATATGTATGTTTTCATGCTGAATGGAGGATGGAAAATTGCGAACTCTGCGCTCCGGGAGTTGATGGATGTTAACACCCCGTTGAGCTTGTATGATCACTTTGCATGAAATGCCTTTGAGGATTTTGGATAATAGTTATAACATACTCAGTTAATTTTTCATGACTCGCAATTATGAATAAGTCTAGGGATTCTTAGTTAGAGTAACTAGGGACTAAGGTATTAGATCTAATCTTTTCCCTAGTAGAGCAACAGACCACCACGACGTAAGAAGCCCACTAGGGTACCCTTAGGCTACAGGTGAGTGATTGGTGTCATAGCTTCGTGGGGGAAAAGGGGGTTCCTGATCAGAATCCGACTATTCTTAGCCGTTTTAGCATGGGAAACGTGTTCCCACGTCGTATAGACCATTTAGCTGGATGGGTTAAGGGGGGTAGCTCTCCCCGACCAGGGGGACTGTCATGGGCCTAGGGGGTTGCAGCTCACTTCCTAGGTAAGTTACCAGATAGTCTCAGAGCCATGCCGAGGTAGCTACTCGTAGGGCACCAGTCATTACACAGGTTAGCTTAAGGGAGTTTTTAAGAATCTTTAAATGAAAGGACAAAGAACCAAGTTGTCGCGAAGGGAAAGTCCTAAGGTCCTAAGACGAAAACTAGAGGTCCTAGAGCTATTGTAGGGTCCGTGGAGGGTGGTTGCTAAGATTAGGATGCGGTAAGAGCCTATAAGTAGGTGGCTTACTGAGTATAAATTTTATACTCATTCCTGTTATACCTTTTTTTTCAGGTACGTGAGGCGTCGAGTCTAGAGAGGGCGCGTTAATCGATGTGGGTTGTCGCAGAGGAATCGTGTCCCGGGGCATCAGTCTAGTTTACTAAATAGTACACTTTGTCTCTCCTGTTTCTTTCCTTGTTTTTACCTAGACACATA
Source organism: Cucurbita moschata (assembly GCF_002738365.1). NCBI lineage: Eukaryota > Viridiplantae > Streptophyta > Magnoliopsida > Cucurbitales > Cucurbitaceae > Cucurbita > Cucurbita moschata. The sequence continues at coordinate 3,672,812 of NW_019268537.1, forward strand.
TGTCCTTTTAGTAAAGAAACGTTTTTCTTACAAATAAATGAAATTCTATTGTTGTAAATGTTTTTCTGTGGTTTTCTCGTTTTTGCACTACATGACATAATTCATGATGGTCACGGTTTGGAGTTATGTATTTTGGGTCGTGACATTGATTGACAGATTGATCTACATAATACAAACACGACTCGATAATGTATTTCCTATTAGTATTATTTTCAAGTTTATGCAACAACCTACCACCTTCAAAAGTTCATTATGGAGCAACAAAATGAGTCTCCAGTTATGTTGCCAGAACTATGAAATATGGGTTGAGGAATAGCAATTAAGTAAGATCATTAGTTGAGCATTTCAACAAATGTTTTCACTCTAGGATGAGGAATGATTATTTGGAGCTCAAAGAAGCAAGCAACATAGACATTGTCAACATTAGAAGAAGAATATGTTGCAGCAGCTTCAGCAACGTGTCAAGCTATTTGGCTGAGAAGAGTTTAGCTGATCTTCGACAAGAGCAGAATGTAGCAACCGAGATATTTTGTGATAATAAAGAAACTATCTCTCTGGCAAAAAAACCCAACATTTCACATAAGAACAAATCATTGAACTTCGGCATCACTATATTCATGATCTTGTTTACAAATGATGAAATTATCTTGAATTATTGTAACACCAAAGAACTACTAGTAGACATATTTATTAACAAATATATTTATTAAGGCTTTATCAAAAGAAAAGTGTGTTATTTCAAAAGATTACTTGACATCTATAATTTGAAATCATTCAAAGTTTGATAAAGTTTTTGAGAAAATTGTTAATAGTTTTCCAAAATTTATGAATTTGTATTGTCCATTGCTTGATAGGATGTGTGGTTAATAAATAGGATTTCTAAATTTTTTGGATTTTAGTTACGATATAAACTTATAGATTGGGACGTTGTAACTTGGGTGAGTAATACAATAATAAAGTCTTTGCTTTACAATATTCTATAATTTATTGATAAGAAATATCAATAGAAATGAGGTTATTAACCTTTGAGTAGCTTTCATTGCATAACATAAACTATCCACTAAAAATTAGTTGAAAGAGCGGGAATAAGTTGAAGAGGTGATTTCTGGGCAACAGTAAGACCAACATCCTCTTCCATATCTACATCTTCTTCCTTCATTTCATCGGGAAGTTTCCAATCAAAACACAACAATAGGTTAGCCAGAGCTAACTCCACCGTAAGGGTAGCCATGTTTATTCCAGGACATATTCTTCGACCACCTCCGAAAGGTAATAACTCGAAGTTTTGTCCTTTGTAATCGATATTGCTTCCTATAAACCTCTCAGGAAAGAACTCTTCTGGGTTAGTCCAATATTGTGGGTCTCGTCCGATGGCCCACACATTAATGTGAAGATGAGCCTTGGGTTCAATATCGTAACCGTTGAGTTTAAAAGGGGAGATGGTTTCTCTTGGGAGTAGAAGAGGGGCGGGTGGATGCAATCTCATAACCTCTTTCACTACCATTTTTAGATACTCAAGCTTTTCTAGGTCGATCTCTTTCACTGAATCTTCTTTTATGCCACTTCTGATCTCGTCTTGGAGTTTCTTCATCACCCTTGGGTTCCTAACCAACTCTGCCATGGCCCAAACAATTGTGCCTGCTCCAGTTTCTACTCCCGCTAGAAAAATATCCTAGAAGTCCATACATCCAAAGAAGAAGAAAATAAAACATAATGATAAATAAATGACCATATGGTTATATCATTATTCATATATGCAAGTTTTAGTAGAGATGTCCAAAGGACGAGACCTTCTTCGTTCCCGTTCCCCCCTCCTATCTCAATATTTGTCTCCTTGGAATTCTCCATTTATTTTGGTTCTAAATTTCTCACCTTTGTTTTCAATGTATAACATATATTTTAAAAATGGAGAGTTTTTATTTCTTGAATATAAGACCTGTTAAAATGATAAAATATTTTAATAAATCTAATAATAGATAAAGTGAGCATGAATGAAGACCATAATAATTCTTGCTGTTAATCTTGTTTAGCTAATACGGACAAAATTAAACTCTCTTTCAATCCCTGTTTAAACAAAATACCCAATGAACCATCTCTAATTTTAAGTTACCTTGATGAGTGCTTTGATGCAATCTTGGGTGACTTTTAGTGCATCAGATTCAGAGCTTTCCCTCTCCATTCTCAACAAAACATCAACAATGTTTTCTTCATTTTTAGAAATCTCCTTGAAGTTGATGCGATTGTCGACTACACTTTGAAAAAACGCATCCAGCACACCAAAGCTCTTCTCCAGCCTCCCATGAACACCATTTAACCTATCAATAATCCAACCGAAAGTAGGAAAGAAATCGGTCATCGAGAAGCTTCCAATTGCTGCAACTGCTCTCCGGACAACATGTTGAAAGTGTTCATCATCTAGTTTTCCTCCGCTGAAGATGCTTCCGAAAGCAACTCTTGTTATTATATTTGCAGTGAGAGAATAGGATTTGTCACTCACATCAATTGGAGATGAAGAAGAAGAGGATTGAGAGATGGATTTTACAAGGCGCCCCACTTCCTCTTCTCTAATTTCCTGAAAAGATTGAACCCGCTGAGCACTGAAGAGCTCAAGCATACAAATCTTTCGGACGTTCCTCCAGTGTTCACCGTATGGAGTGAGACTCATGTCAAGATAATTGTACGAAAGTCTTCCGTTGGCGTGTAAGGGAGGTCGGCTGCAAGAAGCAAGGTCGTGAAATTTGAACAACTCTCTTGCAGCGGCGGCAGAGGAGATTACGATGGTTGGGACAGAGCCGAGTTGGAGGAGCATGACGGGGCCATATTTTTTTGAAAGCTGAGAAAGGGAGCGATGGGGGAGGGAGCCAAGGAGGTGCAAATGACCCAACAAAGGAAGCTTTGGAGGGCCTGGAGGAAGAAGCTTGTTGTTGGGTTTTCTCTGTTTTCTTATGATTTTAAGAAGCCATAGAGAAGAACAGAGGAAAAGGAGAGAAACCCAGATGATAAGATCATTACTAGGCATAATTCTATCAACGCCAAGCATTTCCAAGCTCTACTCTGAGATATAAAGAGTAGAATGTGGAAGGATAATATTTTTGGGTAGGGTGATTGAGCTATTTTGGGCTACAGAGACTGCAATAATTGTTCATTACAATATCACGTGGATTTGTATTGAGAAGGATGGCTTTAAAGTTGGTACACACATTTCATGGATGTATTTCTATTGTCCTCATTAGAATTGGTCCACTATAATGCGAATAGTCTCTCACTATTTTTGAGTTGAAGAAACTAGAAGTTATGATATGTGAATTATATTGAAAGGATTAGAATATCTGGACCTCATGTATCCATTGTAAATAAGTAGGTTAGACATCAAAATGACTAATAATATCTTTTTAAAAATCATAGAAAAAGAAGGAATTTTTGTTACTAAATGAACTTTTCCAGTCACATGTTTTTAATGATTTCTTTTGTATTATTATTATTATTATTATTATTTAGGGTCATGCCTATTGGTCCTCATTTTAGTCGTAGTACAATCTCTAGTGAACAAAGTAAGAGATGGAGATCAAGTGAGAAATATTTTTTTTAACATCCCAATGATATTGGTTTGAGAAACAAAAAAAAAAATAGCCAATGTACCCTATAAAACTGATCCAAAAATAGTTTGAGAGTAAAACCATTTTGAGGTGTTTTTGAATTGAGTCAATTTCATCAAATTTAAACATTTCTCACCAAACTATCGAAAAATATTGGCCGTAGCTCAATGTTTTCATCTAATGCTTTAAATGGCCCCAATAAGGATTTTGCATTCAAATTTAGGTTGTAAGGTCTCGTATGCTCTCTACAAGTTTTTTTTTTTTTTTTTTTTTTTTTTTTTTTTTTTTTTTTTTTTT
>NW_019268537.1:3677446-3698786 GCF_002738365.1 Cucurbita moschata
TTTTTTTTTTTTTTTTTTTTTTTTTTTTGTCCTCATTTAGTCTTAATTTTTAGTGAATATAGTATGAGACAAAAATGAGAAAGAAGTTTTTCTAAACGACTCAGTTGCACTCATTTAAGAAACGAAAAAAGTTGCAATGGTACACCTATGGAAAATGGCCTACGAGTGAAACCACTTTGGAGTGTCCTAATATTGAATGCGTGTGTTAATTTCATCAAATTTGAATAATCCTCACAAAATTATCGAAAAATATTCACCGTAACACATGTTTTTAACCTAATGCTGCAAATTCCTCGAGTAGGGTTTTCACGTTCGAGTTTGAATTATAATGTCAAGTGCACATGACTCCAAATTTTTTGGGTCCTAATTTTAGTCTTAGTACAATCACTAGTGAATATGGTAAGAGACCAAAATGAGAAGAAATCTTTCTAAGCGTCAACACTTGTTTGAGAAACAAAAAAAAAAAGTCGCCAATGATACCTCTATGAAAAATGGACTAAAAAAAGTCTTACTAAATGTGCTGCTGAAAGATGTATATCATATTTTAGTCATAATAATTTCGATCTTCCTTTCTTGGAGACTTGACCACATAGTTTTACTTGATTGCACATCATTAGTAAAAATTGTTGGAGTCCTACATTGACTAATTAAGAAGAAGATGAGCGTGTATAAGTAAAAAATACTGTATCCATTGTCATGAGACTTTTTTTTTTTTTTTGTGGAACCAAAAGCAAAGCAACGAGAGGTTATGTTCAAAGTGGACAATATCATATTATTGTAGAAATTCATTGTTCTATCTCAAACATCAGTCATACGAACTTTTATTTTAATTAAACCATGTCAATTGAATTCTTAAACATTGGATAAAAAAATTGTGAGTCTCGAAAATGTAACTATAGTGAACATCAATGGTAGAGTCTAAATTCCTTATATTTTTCCTATTGGTGACTGTGACCAAATTCCTTCTACCATCCACCGTATCTTGGGGTGCGTGCACATCACAAAAGTCACAATTTTCATTGTTACTCATTAGATTTAATATTGTTGACAAAAACTTATCCATTATTTCAGTATGAAATGCAAGTTATTATCTCTTACGAATGCATTATTTAGATAGGTAATGGGTTGCATCACTTGATGCTATTGTATTATTTTTCATAGAATTTCAGTATGAAATGCAAGTTATTATCTCTTACGAATGCATTATTTAGATAGGTAATGGGTTGCATCACTTGATGCTATTGTATTATTTTTCATAGGTTATGTAAGAGTTATTTATAAAGTATCTAAATATTAAGTAATTGCAATGGATATCCATAAATTGAATCCATTAAACTTTTCGTAGGGGTTCATTGATATGATTTTGCACACACTAGTGAAACATAATAAAAAATAAATAAAAAAATATATATAGAATTCTATTGAGAAACTTGGATACAATATAAAAGATATAATTTACCAAAGAAAAAAGAAAAATACATTTTTATGCTAGTTTTTTTGGTTCCACATTGTTAAGGGGTTACAGTTCCAATCTTTTGATCTCTTAGTCAATTGAGCTACACACATGTTAATCATATAGTTGTAGCCTGACCGCCAAACCCAACAACTTCAATTATAGCCTCAAGGCCCTTCTGATCCACCACAGCATGATCCACACACTTATTACATCACGACTCCATTGTTTGAGGCTTCGAAATTTAGACTCTGACCAAAAAGACAAAAGAGAAAAGAAAAAAAAAAATTTAAAATAAAAGATAAAACTTCATTTAAATTAAAAGAAAAAGAAAAAGAGGTTTGATGTTTCAAATATTACAAGGAGATACAAATATAAAACTAAATATAAAAGACTCAAAAACAACTATAAACAAATTGACTATCCACAACAACCCTTTTTGTACAGGACAGCTCTAAAACGCTCCTCCACCTCGACTGGTAGCCTGCAAACATCTGAGAAAGAAAACAAAACATGGATTTGTATAAAATTATACTCAGTAAGCCACCTACTTATAAACTCTCATCGCATTCTAAGCTTAACAGATTCCCACGGGCTTCTCACTGGTCTAGGACGTCTAGTTCTAGTCTTATCCCCTTGAATCTATTTTGGTTCTTCGTTCTTTCATTTAAATCCAAAGAATTCCTTATGCCGAGTTGTGAATGACCGATGACTCTCTATGAGGCGCTGCCTCATGCATGACTATCTGAGACTATATGGTATCTCACCTAGGGGTGTGCTGAATACCTCCCAGACCTAGGCCCATAGTAGTGTTGAATACCTCACAGGGGGGCGCGTACCTTCCCTTATCCCATGCAGTTAATGGGTTGTACGACGTGCGACTCTCACTTCTCATACGAAACGGCTAGAAGTAGTGGGTTTTGATTAGGAACATTTGGTTCTCCACGAAGCTATAGACACGGTTCACACAACTAGCAGCCTAAGGATGCTTTTGAAGTAGTTCGTACACCGTGGTGATCTGTTAAGTTCATAGGGAAAAGGTTGGGTCTATACTTACTGACTAGTCACTCTAACCACAAGTCCCTAGACTTAACATAATTTTGGATCATGGAAATCGATCGAGTGTGTACACAACCATTATCTAGTATCATCATATATAATTCATGAAAAATAGTCATACATGCTCAACAGGACGATAACATCCATCAAGCTCGCAGAGTGCAGAGTTCACAAATTCTCATCCTCTTTTCAGCATGAATTAAACACATACATGTATAGCTAAAGCTTAAAGCATAATTGCAACACTCAGATAATTCTCATAATGCTTCACATAATACATCCATACTCATAATAATCAAATTACTTAAATTCATTCATGGAAAACTACCACCTAAGGTAAATACAGTATGCTTGTATTCCAAGCAAATTCTACAAGTATTAGCGTGCCCTTTCGTTTAACGTTACTACGCGAATAGGGTGTCCAAAAATATTGATTTTTCTCAATTAAGTGATAATTTACATAAAAATAGAACTTGAATCAGGATGAAAATCGGGCAACCAGAAGTAAAACGAGTCAAAATGGAGCTTATACGCACTCCCACGCGCCTAGGAAAGCCCCACTTGTGGTTGTCATGCGCGAGTGCCACACATGGAAGAAAGCCATACTGAGGGTCGCTGGATCGGGTTCTGGGTCGATTCGAGTTAAGCAGCTTAGGTTGGACTGCAGGTCACTAGAGTAGATGGGGTTGTGGGTTAGATCGAGTGCAGAGGCCGTGTGTCGTAGATCGAGTGGAGCTGTGGTGCTCCATGGGACGTTCGATGCATGGCTCCACCTGGTGCTTGGCACGTGTACTCCGCTTGGTGGTATGTGCGGTTCCACTTGCTGGTCGACACGTGACTCGCCAGAGTCATTTCTCTCTCCTCCTACATATGAACAACCATTTTCCAATTAGATTTCTTTTTCTATTTTTGATATTTCGAATCTGTATATTTCATCAACAAAGTTTTAGATCATAATTTCATCTGCATCCTACTAGTTTTCTTGGAATTTAAACGCCATCAGAGACCAAGTTATGAGTTCTGAAAGAAGGTTCGTTAACATCCTTACTGATCCTTGGAAGGACTCTCGTATCTCTGCCTTAGGACCAGAATTTCGGCTAGGTTTCTTTAAGAATCCTGTGGAGGATTCCCTCTAGATGAATATATCAAGATTTCAAACTTCGATTCACAACAAAAAGTCCCAGATATGATAAAAATGCTCAAAATCTTGCCTCACGGGTCTTCTCGAGTTCTTGATGGAAAAGGAACTCTAACCACACGACACCTCCCATTCGTAGTTGGTTTTATGATGAGGTATACGATGAATCCTTAGTTCTCTCTCTCTCTTTCTTTCTCTATAGGTAGGTATTGTGTTAGGGCTTCAAGGACTCCTATAATGGTTGGAGGAGTAAAATGACCTATTTGCCTAGTTGACTTTGACCATTTTTTTTTTTCATCTTCTTCGGGTGCTACATATTATGAGTCAATTACTCCATGGTAGCCGGCATAGCAATCTGCCACTGGTAAGGCACCACATTTGAAGAAAAGGCACCAAAACCAATATCCTCGACACCCACTCAATCATTACCACAATCGGGTCACTGTAACCACCGCAATGCCAACCTTCAGATTCACTTGGGAAAGCACCATGTTTGAAGAAACAACAACGTCAAGTTCCATATTCAGAGGTCGAGCATAAAATCACCGGACCAAAGTGCGCATCAGTCATGTCCTAGAATGTAAATTCCAGAGTTGTTTGATTGAATAGAGTCTAGTTAAACACAACTCTTTGTGGAAAATATTCGTCCTCTTTATTAGCTGAAAAAAGATTATAAGATACTATGTATAGTGCTACTACACTTTGTTGCCTTTGGGATTTGTTGGGATGAAAACCTGTGAAGGAGTATTTATAATAGATAGTAATTTATTATTAAAATATCTAACCATTTATACTTAAAATATCTAAATTCGGTTACTAAAATTAGTAGTATCTCTTTTAAAGTAAGTCATTTTCCTAAAATACACATGAATGAACTCATACACTACTTGACCATATTACGGAAGTGATGATATTTTAACACTCTCCCTCAACCCTAGTTCTCATTCGCCGCACTATGTTGAGCTGACAGCGAAAGCCCTCATATTTGTTAGTATTCAACCCTGGTATGCTTTGTTCTACCATGAAACATCAAATTTTCTACTAGAAGAATCGCAAATTGGTTGTCACAATGAGATGATATTTGATAGTCAATTTTCTGGTGCAAATCCTCCGTTAAAAGTTTCAACTATGTACTTTCTTGAGCTGCTCTAGTTGTTACTTTGTACTCGGCTTATGTAGTTGAAAATGAGACTATTGGTTGTCTTTTGCTACACCAAGAAACTATTTTAGAACTGAGCTTGAACACATACTCGATGCTTGATCTTCAGGTATCGAATATCATGGATAGCCAGCATCACTGTATCTAGCTAGATTATAGTTTTTGTTTTTTTTTTTTGTACAAAAGATCATAATCAATTATACTTTTGACATATCGCAAGATCTGTCTAGCCGCATTTAAATGAGGTTTCTTTAGACTTTGCGTGTATTGTCTAATGACTCCAACTTCATTTTCAAATCTATTTGGTTGGTTCACGTAGATCTCCTTGTCTAACTCTCCATGTAAGAAAGCCTTCTTTATATCCATCTGCCATCATTTCCAATCTTTACTTACCGAAGTGCTGGAGTAACTTGTATGATAGTGATCTTCGCCACTAGACTAAACGTTTCATCATAGTCTAGTCCATATTGTTGAGAGAACCCTGGAGCTACAGTTCGAGCCTTGTATCTCTCGATTGATCCATCCGAGAGACACATTATTTTGTAAGCCTTGCAAGAGATGGGCTTGATATCTCCTAGTCTTGGCACTAGTTCCCAAGTTCGATTTTTCTCCAAAGCTATAATTTTTTCCTCCATTATCTGTTGCCAAGCTGTATTTTATGATGCTTCTCCATACATCTCTGGCTCTTCTAACTTCATATTCTATAATAGTTATATTGACATACATTGGATTTGACTTTTGGATTCTTTCTGATCGTCTAACTTGTTTAGGTGTTATTTCATTTTCACCGAGTTCACATGATTGAGTCACTTCTTGCTCACTAACATTATTATCACTTGAATCTTCAGACACATCAACACTTAAACAAATGTGTACAGTTTGCTCCCATGTTTTCTATCGAAGAGTTTTTTCAATGTTGCCAAAGTTTGGCAATACTTCCTTCTGTGAGGGCCACCCTACTTCCATTGCTTCGCTCTAATCGTCAATCATGTGGTTTGAGTATTCTAAATCAATGATCCAGTCATTCTCGTAATTGATATGCTCTCCCATCATCGCCATGAGTGCTAGCTCATCTTTTTATATACATCGTATCTTTGCATCTCATTCATCCTCCATCTCCTTTTTGGAGGTTGCCACATTACTTTCGAGAATTTTTCTTGGACCAACAATCCTTGAACATGCGACACTTCTTCCCACAATTGTAGCAAATATCTTTAAACCTCTTTCCTTGAGAACTCTTGTTGTTGTTCTGATGAGCTCTCCAAGGTTGTGCAGTTCTTTGGTGTCTTCTTTCTTTGTCACAATTTTTGTATCATCGTGGTTTTTTGTTACTCTAACTTTTACATGTGTAGAGCTCTTTTTCTCCCTTTTCAACGTGATGCCTCCCATTTGTCTAACCATGACTTCTTGACTGGCTAGCAAATTTTCAAACTCTACAAGTGATGGTTGAGCATGTCATCTTTGTATAGCAATAACAAAACTTCTATATTCTTCAATTTGTGGATAATAATCCTCTTCATTCGAGCTTCTCCAATGACGAACTTCGATCTCCCAATAGATCGACTTGACTCTGTGGAAGTATTGAGCAATGCTCATGTCACATTGTGAGATTGTCGTTCTCCAGAAGTTATAGCCATGTATCGTTCTTCTTAAAGCATCACGGACGTATTCCATGCTTCTTTCTATGTCTTGTCATCCCAAAAGTGCTCTATCATTTCTTTTCTGATTGTGGTCTTCAAGGCAAACATTTAATTTGTGTGCTTTGATTCTCCATTTGCTGAAGGTGCCATTAGAATCCTCCTATAGCGGCGTAGTTTCACTCCCATCAACGACCTCCTAAAGATCTCATTCCTGTAAATAGGATATCATGCATGTTACCCACGTGTTGTAGATGTTGTCATTGAGTTTCTTGATTTCTTTGACGATTTGGAAATCACTCATCGTATTGGCTATACTTCAGCAATACCAAATAAGTTCTTTCGACATAAAACTTGCAGAGTCACAGACTACTCACGACACAAAGAAACTCACTCACTAATAATCTCATGAATTCGTATATGATGTGGAAGATCAGACAAAGTTGCAACCACAAAGTATACTAAGAATTCTAAAAAATTAGACAATCTATACCAACTTCGCTCTGATACTAGATTCTTAAAGACCTTTGTGGGAAACACTCGCACTCTTTATTAAACACCAATTGAGAAGAGATTACAAGACATTCTGTAGAATACCACTGCACTTTGTTGTGTTTGGGATTTATTGGTATAAAAACCTTGGTAATACCGAACGATATTTATAATAGAGAGTATACAAGTTCTTGTATTCTGATTGATGGTGGAGTTCATGTCAGAAGTAAATGTAGAACAAAACATTTAGAGAAACCTCATATGTATTGGAATAAGAGCCTTGAGAAGTTGTATATATTTATAGAACTCCAGCACTACAAATTTCTTTTACAAAGCCACAAGAACTTGTTAAGAGTGCGATGAATTTGGAAATAATTCTTAAACATCAAACTGAAATTAAAGATTCTCTTATTACGTCTTATAATTTGATTCAATTATATCACTTCATTTTTCCCATCTGCTGATTGAGTGAGTTGAATCCAAAAACTGAGCTACACTCTTAAGTGGCGAATTGGAATAAGTTTGAGAGGTGATCTCTTGGGGGTGGTCACCATTCTCTTCCATGTCCAACAATCGAAACAAAGCAACAGATTAGCTAGTGTGAGCTCCACTGCGAGGATCCCCATATTCATTCCCGGACATCTTCTCCGACCAGCTCCAAATGGTAATAACTCAAAATGTTGTCCTATGTAATTGATATCATTTCCTATGAATCTCTCCCGCAAGAATTCTTCTGGGTTACTCCAGTAATTCACGTCTCTCCCAATCGCCCAAACGTTGACGTAGAGATGACATTTGGGATCAATGTCGTAACCGTTGAGCTTGAAATGAGACATGGTTTCTCTGGGAAGAAGCGGGATGGGAGGATGCAACCTCAGAACCTCTTTCACAACCATTTTTAGATATTCAAGCTTCTCGAGTTGACTCTCCTTCACCCTATCTTGTTTGATGCAGTTTCTGATTTCACATTGTAGCTTTTTCATCACCCTTGGATTCCTAATCAGCTCTGCCATGGCCCAAACAATGACCCCTGCTCCTGTGTCAACTCCACCTAGAAATATATTCTAAAACATACACAACCAAGAACAAAAAAATGTTAAATATATGAGTTACAATTGGAGTTATTCATAAGTTGAGGTTACCATTGTAAGTGCCTTGATGCAATCTCTACTGAGTCGCAATCCATCTTTTTCTGATTTCAACAGAACATCGATAATATTGTCTTCTTTCTGAGAAGTGGCCTGGAAGTTGATGCGGTCATCAATTACATGTTGGAAAAAGGCATCCAACTCAAAAAAGCTCTTTTCCAACCTTCCATGAACGCCAGTAAGCCAATCAACAATCCAACCCACTCTGGGAAAGTAGTCAGTCGCGGAGAAATATCAGAGTCATACTATGGCTCTTCGAACAACATGGTGAAAATTGTGATTATCTAGCTCACCCCCTCTGAAGTTATTCCCAAAAGCCATTCCCAAAAGCCATTAGCTGTGAGAGAATTGTTGAAATATCATCACTAGCCCAATAGAATCTTATTTTTTTTGTGAAATTTTTTTTTATTTAAGCCCAAATAATTGTACTAGTCCAATAGAGTCAAGCCCAAATAATTGTACTGGTCCAATAGAGTCAAGCCCAATTATTGTACGAGCCCAATATATTTATTTTAGGAGAGATTTTAGGAGAGATTTTAGGAGAAAAAGATGTAAATATTTTAGGGGAAAGATTCAGATTTGGTAGGTCTAGATTTAGATTGGTTAAATATAGATTGTTTAGGCTCAGTATAAATACTCCTCCACTAGGTTATTCATCCCAGAAATCCAAAAACAATAAAAAGCAGTAGTATTCTACTCTTGTATTCCTTTCTCGATTGGTCTTAATAAAGAGTACGAGTGTTTCCCCTAGAGTTGTGTTCAACAAAAATAAGATTTCTCACAGAGATCAACAAGATTTGAATGTTGAGAGATTGAGTGCAATAACACACCCACCTCTTCTTCTCTAATATGCTGAAACGACTGAACCCTCGAAGCATTGAACAGCTCAAACATACAAATCTTTCGAACGTTCCTCCAGTGTTCTTCACCGTATGGAGCGAAACTCATGTCAACATAGTTGTACGAAAGTCTTCCACTACCTGTTGAGCAAGGACGGCTGCAAGAAGCAAGGTCGTGAAATTTGAACAACTCTTTTGCAGCAGCGGCAGAGGAGACCACGACGGTTGGGACAGAGCCGAGTTGGAGGAGCATGACGGGGCCATATTTTTTCGAAAGCTCAGTAAAAGAGCGATGGGGGAGAGAGCCAAGGAGGTGCAAATGACCCTACAAAGGAAGCTTTGGAGGGGTGGGAGGAAGAAGCTTGTTGTTGGGGTTTGCCTGTTTTCTTATGGTTTTAAGAAGCAACAGAGAAGAACAGAGGAAAAGCAGAGGAACCCAGAAGATAAGATTATTAGGCATCATTCTATCAACGCTAACCATTTCCCAGCTCCCAGCTCTACTTTGAATGATAGAGAGCGAGGGAGGGCAGAATCTGGAATGAAACATAAGTGAATAGTTATATGCTTATAGGCATTTCCAATCTTTCTCGAATAGATGTTATTTTGTTGCGTGTAACGTCTATCCAACATCCGATTGACATCAAATTTGGTGAGCTTTCATCTTTTTTATTGGCGAATTTATATGTCCATGATCTTCCCTGTAAGTAACCGATGTGAGATTCCAATATCCTCAACAATCCTTTCCTCGAACAAAATATATCATAGAACCTTTTTGCAGGATTCCTCCTCTGAATTCCTCAAACAAAGTACACCTATACCATAGAGCCTTCTCGAAGGATCCTTCTCTTAAGCCCTCGAACAAAGTACACCGGTTGTTTGACACCTAAGTTACTATGACTAACTTCCACGATCATAACAATCATAACATATTTGTGCTCAAAACATATGAGCATGTGGTTATTATCAACGATCATAACAATCATAACATATTTGTGCTCAAAACATATGAGCATGTGATTATTATCAACTTTGCCAATTATCTCGTATAAATGCATTATGTATTTAAGTAATGGGTTGCATTCTTTGGATTAAATAAAAATATCTAAAGTATATCTGGATATTATGTAATTGCAATGGAAATGATGATTAATTTAGTTTATTTTAGACGACTCAAGTTAATCATGTTAAATATTTTAGATTTTGAGGACAGACATGTGAAGCCCATCTATCCATGTGACCAACTTTGTTGGTACCAAGGGTCAAACAAGGCTCAGCCACTTGATTTGGTGCACCTTAGTTAGAACCCGAATTTTCCTCTTTAATTTATCTAAAAGCACTCATGATAGAATGTATAACTTCCTTAGATCCAACAAAATTGGGCTCAACAAGGTAAATTATAATTTTTTTACATTTGAGTCTTACATTAATAATTAAGGAGAAGATCCAGGTATATAAGGGAGGTTATCTCCATTGGTGTGATAATTTTTGGAGAAATAAAAAACAAAGCAACAACAAGAGCTTATGCTCAAAGTGGACAATTATCGATTGTTCTATCTCTACCATGAAAGTCATACTCTAATCTTAACTGAACTATGTCAATAGAATGTTCAGACATTGAATAAACAAGTTGTGAGTCTTGAAAGTGTAGTCATATTGAATTTCAGCCGTAGAGATCTATTGGACTAACAACCTGCTCGAGAGAAAGAAAACTGTGTCCAAATTCCTTCTACCATCCACCCTATTCCTTCTACCATCCACCCTATCTTGGAGTTTGGTACTCATCCCAAAAGTTTGATATTTTTATTGTCATTCATTAGATTCAATATTGTTAGACAAAAAGTTATCAACTTTATCAATACAAAATGCATGTTATAATCTAGTACGAATGCATTATTTAGGTAGGTAATGGGTTGCATCACATGATGCTCAAATACCAATTATTGTAGAGGAAGCGCACCCAAGATCGGTCGTGCTCACACCTATAAAAATAAATTCAATCAAAGTGTATCTCTCACACTCTCACACTACAAAGTTTCTCAACAAATACAAAATGACAATGACTCTACATCTAACCCAAATGCCACTCAAAAATACAAAATGACAATGATTTCACGTCTCAAAACAATGCTAGACAAGTTTTTATATAGATATAGCAATACTAATTCTCATACATGTACATCAACCAAATAAATGGGAATATGAAACAAAATGGTTATGAACTAAACGAGAGTTAATAACCAAAATAAATGAAAATATGAAACAAAAGGGCTAATGAGAATATGAACCATCAAGAATAATGAACTAAATGAGAGTTATAGCCATACATTTTCATGATAACTTACAACAAAAATGACTGAACCTGCGAAGCGTTAAAGAGATCAAACATGCAAATCTTTCGAAGGTTCCTCAAGTGATCAACGTATGGAGCAAAACACATGTCAAGATTGTTGTACGAAAGTCTTCCGTTGGCAAATGAGAGAGGTCGACTGCTTCTAAAGGTCAAATTTAAGAAGTTTATTAAATACATCTTGGAGTTAAATTAATTTGATAGATACATGTATTAGATTATTTATGTATCACCGTAATGATACCACATGTTGTTGAGAATCTCATGAAGATTTGTTTCAAGAATACTTGGATTCATGAATACTTTTGGTAGATTCCACACTTCGATTCATGAATCCAAGTATTCATAAACTATATCTTCATGAAAATTCTCAACAATCTCCACCTTATCAAAAGTCCTAAAGCACATAATCAGTTCGGCTACCACCAAGTCAACAGGCTACTTCTTCCGTCCAACATTGATCAAATCAATGCAATGCCATAACTTTTTACGAGTAATCACCTTTGTCAACATATCTGCAGAATGATCAGCAATTCAAATTTTCAATAAACGAATGTCCCCTTCATTGATAATTTCTCGAACAAAATGAAATCGAACATCAATATGCTTGATACGAGCATGATGGACTTGGTTCTGTCACGATCGAATATTTTACTACAAGTTGTGACTCAAAACGACAATGATGTGTAGTGTGTATGCATGAAAATTCACAAGAAAACATCATTCAAAATCATTTATTTCATAAGAAGAAAATTTTGATACAAAGAATCCATTCATAAATAGTTTAACAATGAAAATATGAAAGATAGTGTGTATAAAAGAAAAACTGGACCGACGCCCCAAGACATGCTTTCCTCTATGATAATCCACATCTCACAACACGCCCTCTCTTGACCTGCTTCACTTACCTCAAAAATGAAGATATAGCAAGGATGAGTATAAAAATTATACTCAATAAGCCATTTACTCGTAGGATTTCATCGTATACTAGGCTTAACAGATTTTCACGGACTTCTCATTGACTCTAGGACGTCTAGTTATAGTCTTAACCCCTTGGGGTTATTCTGATTCTTTGTCCTTTCATTTAAACCCTAAAAGTTCCCTTATGCCGAGCTCTGAAGGACCCCACCTACAAGGAGCTACCTCAAGCATGACTTATGAGACTAATTGGTGTCTTACCTAGGAAGTGAGCTGCAACTCCCTAAGTCCGTAATAGTCCCCTCATCGGGAAGGGTCTACCTTTCCCTTATCCCATCCAGCTAAATGGTCTGTATGACTTAGGCTCATGTTTCCAATACGAAACAGTTAGGAGAAGTGGATTTTGATTAGGAACCTCTGGTCCCCCACGAAGCTATGACACCGTTCACATCACTTACAGCCTAAAGGTACCTCTTAAAGTGGTTAGTATGCCGTGGTGGTCTGTTAGGCTCCTAAGGAAAAGGTTAGGTCTAAATTGAGTGACTTGTCACTCTAACCACCAAAACCCTAGTCTTATCATGATAATGAATAATAAACATTAACTTGGTATGCATAGATCAAGCATCTAGATATATGACATACAGTTCATGCAAAATAGGCAAACATGTTCAATGGGGCGATAACATCCATCAACGCCCGGAGCGTAGAGTTTACAATTTTCTCATCCTCCTTCCAGCATAAATCAAGCACATACATACTAAGCGGGAGCCTAAAACATGATTGACTTCTCAGAATACTTAAAACATGATTGACTTCTCAGAATACTTAACTTTATTACCTAAGCTCATTTCATGGAAATTCTAATGATCTAAGGTAATTAAACTAGCATGCATGCATATCCAAACAATTCCTACAAGTATATCATCTAAAGTTCTGTGTGGTGACTTACTTGATTGACGCATGCCCTTTTCGCTTAGTGTTTATGTGCAAGTAGGGTATCTAAAAATATTGATTTTCCTTAATTTGGTCTCTATTCACTCACATAAAAATATAGTTAGAATTGGAATTAGGATGAAAATTGGCCACCAAAAGTCAAACGGAGCAAAATGGGCCTTACACGCTCCCCCACGCACCAAGGAAGGTTCTAGCTGCAGGCGGCACACGCGGGTTGATTTTGTGCAGCCGCGCGTCGTGGTCCGGTTTAGGTAGGCGATTCGGTTCGCTCAGTTGGACCATGTGTCGGTTTGGGTGGACGGTTTGCGGGTCGATTCGTGGTTCTTAGTCGGTTAGGGTTTGCAGGCGACACGTGTCGCCGTTTCGCTGGGAGTGGCATTACTCCACCCGACAATCGATGTGTAGCTCTAGCTGACGTCTGACGCGTGTCCTCCCCTGACGGCACGTGGTCTTCCATTCGCCAGTCGACACGTAGCTGCTGGAAAGTCTTTCTCTCTCGTCCTACAGACGAAGAAACTGACTCTAGTTTTTTGTGTTTTCCTATTTTTATATCTTTAAATCTAGAATCGGTTTCCATAGGGTTCCTTCAACAAAATTCTAGATCGAAACTCACTGCTTTCTGATAATTTTTTCTTAAATTTTACTTTAACACAGAGCAAGATATGATCGTCGAAAGGAGGTTCATTTCTTTCTTACCGTTCTTGAATGACTTCTCGGGGTTCTAATCTCGATCACGTTTTTTGGCTAAGTTTTTCACATGTCTTGAATAGCAACCATACTAATTGAACATACTGTAAGATTAAATCTAGAATCGTTAAGGAGGATCTTAGATTTGAAGAAGGTTGATCAAGAACCTACCTCGTAGACTCTCGGATCTTGTTGGAAATTGAGTGTCGGCCTTTCGAACCTATTTGTCTTCCCGAGCAAGGAGTTTTGTGTTTAGGCCTCGACTGAAGGTGGATTTCGACTGTGGTCCTACGACATTTCAGGGCGACTCTTTCTTTCTCCTCTCAGCTTTTCTCTCTCACTATTCTCTTCTTTTGAATATATTCAGATTTGGCATTCCTAGACCCCTATAAGGGCTGCAGGGGTAAAATCACCTTCTCTTCGATAGCTCACTTTGAAATGGTAAGAACTATTCTAGCATTAGCAATAAAATTCCAGTTGCCTGTTTATCAACCTGACTTCAAGTTAGAATTTTTTAATGGAGATTTACAAGAAGAAGTCTATGTGCACAACCAAAGAACTTTGTAAGAAAGAGTAAATAAACAAAGGTATATAAGCTGAGAAAGTCATTGTACGGAATAAAGCAGGTTCCTTGAGATTGATGAGTATTTTCAAGAATAAAATACATGAGAAGAGGAAGGTATAAGTGCTATTATCATTATTATGTTGATGATATCATTTATATTAGCTCTTCTAACTCTATTATGGATAAACTTAAGTCTTAAATGACAGTGAATTTGAAATGTTTGTTCCACTATATATATATATAGAGGTCTTTAAAGTATATGAGTTGAAAAATGGAGAGAGAAAGCTCTTGAGTTTGATGCTGTAAAAGTCGATTTCCAAAATTTTTGGATTTTAGTTATAATGTAATGTGACATTGTAACTTGGTTGAGTAAAATAGTAACAAAGCTGCAGTTTTGATCTGATCTTGTATTAAGTTGTCCCTTCTAAATATTCTTTTTCTAACATTTTGGCGCTTTATATATTTTAATTTATTGATAAGAAATATGAATAAAAATAGACTAATTAACTATTTTTTATTTGATTAGCTTAATTCTATTTGGATAACCATAAATTATAAATTAAAAATTAGTCCAAAGGACTGGAATAAGTTTAAGGAGTGATTTTTTGGTAACCGTGAGACCACCATCCTCTTCCATATCTACATCTTCTTCCTTCATTCCATCAGGGAGTTTCCAATCAAAGCAAAACAACAAGTTAGCCAGTGCCAACTCCATCATAAGGGTACCCATGTTCATCCCAGGACATATTCTTCGGCCGCCTCCGAATGGTAAGAACTCAAAGTGTTGTCCTTTGTAATCGATATTGCTTCCTATAAACCTCTCTGGAAAGAACTCTTCTGGGTCAGTCCAAGATTGTGGGTCTCGTCCAATGGCCCACACATTAATGTGAAGATGAGTCTTGGGGTCGATATCGTAACCGTTGAGCTTAAACGGGGAAATGGTTTCTCTTGGAAGTAGAAGAGGGGCTGGTGGATGCAACCTCAGAACCTCTTTAACTACCATTTTTAGATACTCAAGCTTTTCCAAATCCGTCTCTTTCACTGAATCTTTTTTTATGCAACTTCTGATCTCGTTTTGGAGCTTCTTCATCACCCTTGGGTTCCTAATTAGCTCTGACATGGCCCAAACAATAGTGCCTGCTCCAGATTCTACCCCGGCTAGAAAAATATCCTAGAAACCCATACATCCAAAGAAAAAGAAAATAAAACATAATGATAAAGAAATGACCACAGGGTTATATCATTATTCATTTATGGGTCAACTATCTTGGAAAGAAGTTTAGGTAGAGAGATGTCTATAGGGTACGACCCTTCTCATTTATTTTGGTTGAGATCGAATTTTTCGAAATTCTTTTTACATATATAATATATATTTTAAAAATAGATAGTTTCTACTTTTGAATATAAAATAACTTTAATAAATCCAATAATATATAAAGTCGGCAATAATGAATACCGTAATGTTTTACCATGATGAGTGCTTTAACGCAATCTTTGGTGACTTTTAATGCATCAGATTCAGAGCTTTCCTTTTCCATTCTAAGCAAAACATCAACAATGTTTTCTTCCTTCTTAGAACTCTTCTTGAAGTTGATACGATCCTCGACTACATGTTGAAAAAAGGCATCCATTTCAGCAAAGCTCTTCTCCAGCCTCCCATGAACACCATTCAACCGATCAATAATCCAACCGAATGTAGGAATGAAATCGGTCATCGAGAAGCTTCCAATTGCTGCTAATGCACTATGCATAACATGTTGAAAGTGTTCATCATCTAATTTTCCTCCGCTGAAGATGCTTCCGAAAGCAACTCTTGTTATTATATTTGCGGTGAGAGAATAAGATTTGTCACTCAGATCAATTGGAGCTGAAGAAGAAGAGGATTGAGAGATGGAGTTTAGAAGGCGCCCCACTTCCTCTTCTCTAATTTCCTGAAAAGATTGAACCCGCTGAGCACTGAAGAGCTCAAGCATACAAATCTTTCGGACGTTCCTCCAGTGTTCACCGTATGGAGCGAGACTCATGTCAAGATAGTTGTACGAAAGTCGTCCGTTGGCGTGTAAGGGAGGTCGGCTGCAAGAAGCAAGGTCGTGAAATTTGAACAACTCTCTTGCAGCGGCGGCAGAGGAGATTACGACGGTTGGGACAGAGCCCAGTTGAAGGAGCATGACGGGGCCATATTTTTTTGAAAGCTGAGAGAGAGAGCGATGGGGGAGGGAGCCAATGAGGTGCAGATGGCCCAGCAAAGGAAGCTTTGGAGGGCCTGGAGGAAGAAGCTTATTGTTGGGTTTTAAGTGTTTTCTTATGGTTTTAAGAAGCAATAGAGAAGAACAGAGGAAAAGCAGAGGAACCCAGATGATAAGATCATTACTAGGCATAATTCTATCAACGCTAAGCATTTCCAAGCTCTACTCAGAGAGATAAAGATAGAGAAAGGGCAGAATGTGGAAGAACACCAAGAGGGTAAGGTTTATAAAGAGTTCAATTGCGAGATCTACAAGTTCTCAAAAAAAAAAAGTTCAAATTTTGTGTATTTACAAAAGTGTTCATCCACGTTCATATATTTTTGACATATCCTTTCGTATTATTGATGCGAGTATCTTCCCAGTGACAAGACGAACGGCCAAAAATGGCCTTTTCAAATGAGTTATAAGTTTTTAATTGCTGTCCATCTTTGAATGCTTGGTATATTTTGGGATGTGTTACCTAATTTCTGTTATGAAACAATTGAGATTTATAAATTTTAGAATAATGTTAAATTATAAGTTCAGTGATGGTTTGATTTATCCAACTTTCCAATCTACTTAAAAGGTATCTGACTTTTTTTTTTCATTTCATTCCATCTTTGAACTTTTAATGTTGTATGTAATGAATCTTTGAATTTTTTATAAGTGGTTAATCAATTGACATTTTTTAAAATTCATCAATTTACTCGACACAAAATTTAAAGTTTAATGTTAGAGGTATAATTCAAATTTATATATAATGGAACAGATAATTTTTAAAATTTTAAATGAATTCAAAAAACTCTCTTTGTAATGGTTAATATTTGTATGTAGGGTGATTGAGCTACTTTCCACCACATAGACGCAATAATTTTTCTTTTTAATATCTTCCATACTTTTATTGATATAGACCTTTTATATATAAAGTAGCCTCTTTGTTGTTTATGAGACTTTCTAGAGACCAAGTGGTAAGGTCATGATCCACATCCAAAAAGTGGGATAAGATAAGGTTGGTTCGGTTTGCTTCGACTCTTGAGATGCTTCAAGCTTTTCTGATCAAAGTGGATCACAAATTCTGTAGGCCATAAGTAACATTGCAATGTGCGAACTAAAGCAAACAATTCTTTATCATAGATAGGATAGTTCATTGCAGTCCCATTTATTTTTTCACTAAAACACATCAAGGGTTTTCTATCTCAAAAAGCACTCCGTCCAAACCACTTGCATTACACTCAATTTCAAAAGTTTTATAAAGTTGAGTAAAACAAGCAATGGTGCATTGATTAATTCATTTAATGGTGCAGTTATGATACCAAAAAAAAAAAACTTTTATAAATTTCCTATCGAAGCTAGCTAACCTATTAAAACTCCAAACTTCACTTGCATTTTCGTTGTATTGGTCCATCCCTAATTGCTTTAACATTCTCTTCATCTATTTCCGCTCAATTTTTACCAACTATGAAGCCAAAAAAGTTAACTTTTTTTTTTATGCAAATACTACACTTATTAAAATTAGCATCAAGTTTCTGTTTTTTTTTTTTTTTTAAAGTATAATCACAATTGACTTAACATGCTCCACATGCTCATGCAAGGTCTTCCAATAAATTAAAATATTATCAAAATACACAACAATATGCTTCCCAAATATTCTCTAAAAACGTGATTCATTAAGCACATAAATATACTAGAAGCATTAAATAACCCAAAAGACATAACAAGTCATTCATACAATCCAAACTTCGTTTTGAAAGCTGTTTTTGTAACGACCCAAAATTTTCTACTTAATTTAAGGTCGCTACTGTATACGTACCATAAACATTGAATGCGGAAGACTTCATTTAAATTCCATAAAACATAACCTTTAACTTGAAACACAGACATGGACTTACGTGTTTCGAAAACATCTTTAAAACGACACAACAAAAGACCCGAAATAAAATAAATAAGCGTTTAAGTTTAAAACATCCTATTCTATCCTAAGTCTAAGAAAATAAATACCACTATCCTATGCATGTGTCATGATCTCTAGTTGCGATGCCGTCGTCAGCCGTACAGGAATGCCTTGCCTTAACCTGAAAAATGTAGTAGCACACGGCTTGAGTATTTAAAGAAATACTCAGTAAGTGACCCCACTATTGGGGTTAAATGCAACAATCACATGCAATGAAATGATGGGACCTATCTTTCGTTTCGTTTTTCCTACGGTGCAATCCTAATGGGTAATCGTGGACGTGTACCATATACTCTACACACAGCCCATACGTGCGAGTATGGGCTCACCAACTAGTTCGCACACCGCTGGGCCACAGTACTTAGCCGGTGGGCATACTCTGGGAGCCCCTTATGTCGTTACTCGTTAAAACTAGAACCGTCGCGGCAGCGCTATGCAATGCATAACGATCGTTGTCCTGTCATTAGATGTACGCGTCCGTACCCTCATGATGGGATGGGGGTATCCCCAAAGATGCATGAACACACATAATGCATGAGGTCCCTCTATTTCTACATTTATCTTTAATGACCATAACCCCCTGTCACGTTCTAGGCTTCATGTCATTCTCATTTTCATTTCACATTTCATACACATTTCTATCGGGGTTATGGTTCCAGACAGTTTACCGTGTTTCATGTCATATAATTCATGTTGTTCACATTCACATATTTCATACAAACATGCCATAATCATTCAAGGACCTCATATCGTTACATGCATTACACATCACATCAAACTAAAAGCATACATAGCATACATTCACGTTCACATAACGACGTACTTAAGCACAATAATCTAGCATACAATGTATCATATCATAAACAAGTCATAACGTAAACACTTCATAGTCATATCGTTCTCTAACTTACCATAGTCTTAACGTTCTTATACCTATCACAGACATATCATTACATAACGTACCTTAGTCATATCTTCACAATAACGTATTCTAACGCTATCGTTCTATTAATCTATCACAAACCTATCCCTTTCTACCCATAACCTAACCGTATTCTTTCATCAATCTCTCCTATCCGTAGCACTCCAATACATAACCTAACCTTAATGTTTCATGAACGTATCTTACTCCTATCGTTACATTTCATTTTGTGCATCCTTCTCCTATCCTATCTCAAACATATCCTTGAGCACATCGTACCATAATTATTATCCTACAATCCACATATTATAACATAACATAACATATAGGAAGCATATCGATCCACAGACAATCCACACATATCAATATATATGACACGTGCAGAACTACAGGGCACGTGTCAACATCAAAATATAACCATGCCGATAGGAAGATCACTTGCCTGGCTAGCTTAAGTCGTTGTCACGAATATATCCTTAATGAAAGTTCGATTCCGTCGTTATCCTTAATGAAAGTCCATTGAACTCCAAGTCAACCTATGTGAGCCCATGACATCAGTTTCGAGTTTGAATTTCTACAAAATTGTTTATCTAGTTTATATTGGTTCATGTGTTATACTCCATGCGAACGTTAGAGTCTTTGCCTGAGTTAGGTCTTGAAATATTTATATATGTTTGTTATAGTATTATTTTCATACAAACCATTTAATACTCATTAAAATTTTCGAGATATTCTATTTTCTCACAGTGTTTAATACTCTTAAACATTTTCCAGATAATTTCAATTATATTCACAATCTTCCGGTGTCTCTCACTGTATTTCCCTTCTTTTTAATTCCTTGTGTTTGAGGATGACTTTTAATATCATTAAATAAAATAAAAGAAAAACTACTTAACTTTTTTTTTTTTTGTTTGTTTTTGTTGGAGAGAAAAATTAGTTAAATCTGTTTATTTTTGTTTGTTACCTTTTCAATATTAGCAATTATTTTGGCCAATTTCCGATCCTGACGATTTTCTGACAAGGTAATTTGTTAAATAAAAATAAATAATTGGATAAAGGAGAGGAGATTTGAGATATAACTTATAAATCTCAAATCTCTCTCCCATGTAAATCTTGACCCCTGCAAACTCATCTACTATTATGCAGTCATTTCTGTTTTCTCAAATCTGACATTTTTCATTTCTGTTTTATTTTTGCCGGACAGTCACGTGGGTTGAGGAGAGATTATTGGAGAAAGTAGAGATTAGTGGAGAAAGTGACTACAGTTAGTTAGTGGAGAGACGAGGGAATAAGTATTTTTATTTACTTATTTATTAATTTTTTTAATAATAATTTTTATTTATTTATTTATTTATTTTTGAGCTGTTATAGTCTTCCTTTCATCTCCTACCTACATTCTAATTTGAAAATATTCAGATTTCAAATCAATCTTTGTAAATAGACATGAACCATGCAATTCATCAAGCATATCGTCTAGCCTATGAATAGAATGTTGATACTTTACAATAATTTTGTTGATGGCTCTACAATCCACGCACATAAGCCACGTTCCATCTTTCTTTGACACCAATAAGACTGGTACAGAACATGAACTCCAACTTTCTCGTATATAACTCTTCTCCATGAGCTCCTCTACTTGCCTCTGAATTTCTTTACTCTCAGTTTGGTTGACTCTATAAGCTGGCTTATTAGGAATGACTGCCCCAGAATGAAGTTTATTTTATGTTCAATACCTCTAATGGGAAGCAGTCCTTTAGGTATTTCATCTTGGAACACGTCCTCAAATTCCTATCAAAGAGATGGAAACCTACCCGGCAAAGCTAAGTTTTTTTTTTTTTTTTTTGTG
>NW_019268537.1:3699189-3795295 GCF_002738365.1 Cucurbita moschata
TTCTTTTTTTTTTTTTTTTTAATTTCATTCTTATTTTCACTGTTTTTTCCTCTCAATTCTTCTTCTTGAACTCTTTTTTTTTTCCTTTTTTCTCCAACTTTAATTGATCAACAAATACATCTTCAGAACTCAAAGGTACAAGAGTGGTTTTTCCACCGTCTTTTATAAAATAATACCTAATGAAATAACCATCATACATGACCTTGGGTCTAATGCCTATTTATAGTAAAGATCGGGTAGAGATAGATATATATGGTAGATATTTCATAAAGATATGGTAGAGATATATATGGTAAATTGACTGTGTGCATTCGTAAAAATTTAGTAAACCTATATTTAATAAACGGAAACCATATATATATACCCCATTAGGTAGTGCTCTCAAATGTACTTTCTTCATTCTCTGTATTCTCTGTTGTTGTGCATACCTGAAGTCATCAATAAAACCTTTAGCGAATATTACTCCTTACATTTTCCCTCTCCTATTTCTTTGTGTTCATCTAGATCGAGTATGTACATTGTTATGCGATTCTAACAATTAGTATCAGAGCTAGGCAAAATTCACCACGATATGTGAAAATGGAAAGTTCAAAGATTGCAATTGAGAAGTTCAATGGATCCAATTTTGATTTTTGGAAGATGCAAATTGAAGACTATCTGTACCAGAAAGATCTTCACAAACCCTTGTTGGGGGTGAAGTCGGATACCATGGCCACGGAGCAGTGGAAGCTCAAGGATCGTCAGGTCTTAGGGTTGATCTGATTAACGATGTTCAGAAACGTGGCATTCAACATCATCAAGGAGAAGACAACGCCAGATCTATTGAAGGCGTTGTCGAATATGTATGAGGAACCGCCAGCTATGAACAAGGTGTATTTGATGCGGAGGCTATTCAATCTACAAATGTCTGAAGGTGGATCTGTTGTTGATCATATAAACAAATTCAATATGATTGTAAGTCCACTGGGTTTGGTGGAAATTAATTTCGAAGATGAAATTAAGGCACTGATTTTGATGTCATTTTTACCCGAGT
This sequence comes from Cucurbita moschata, assembly GCF_002738365.1. NCBI lineage: Eukaryota > Viridiplantae > Streptophyta > Magnoliopsida > Cucurbitales > Cucurbitaceae > Cucurbita > Cucurbita moschata. The sequence continues at coordinate 3,700,223 of NW_019268537.1, forward strand.
CGTGGGATATTGTTGTTGCCGCGATCAATAGTTTTCGAGGATCTGAGAAGCTGAAGTTCGATGAAATCTGAATGTAGTTCTCAGCAAAAGTATTCGCAAACGAGAAATTGGGGATTCATCTGATGGTGCTCTCAATATTGACCAAATGGGATGAAATAAATCGAAGGGCCCAAACAAAGTCCGATCAAAATCAAAGAACCGTAAAAAAATTTTAAATAGACCAAACATAACGTGTTGGAATTGTGGAGAAAAATGTTACTTGTGGAGAAAAATGTCACTTTCGGACAAATTGTACAAGACCAAAGAGGAAGCAAATCACAATCAGTGGATGACGATGATTCTATATATTCAGCAGAAGACATTGGAGATGCTCTAATCCTCACGTGGACAGTCTGATTGAATCCTGGATTTTGGATTCAAATGCATTTTTTCATTTGTCTCCAAATAAGGGATTCTTTCGAAATTTCAAGTTTGAGAATTTTGAGTAGGCGTATCTTGCGGACGACAAAACTTTGGAGATTGAACGAAAAGGGAATGTATGCATAAAAACTCCAGTAAAAAATCGGTGGACATTAAAGAATGTCAAATATATTTCTGGTCTCAAGAAGAACCAGATCTCTATTAGTCAGTTGGATATCACAGGTTATGTAATAGAGTTTGAGAAGAGTTTGTGGAAGATTTTGAAGGGTGCTATGGAGGTAGCACGTGGCATAAAATCTGGAACTTTATACACCACTGTAGGGTGTATGAACATGGTTGTTGTTGCTGAGGGTACTTCAAATTCAAGTCTATGGCATAATAGTCTTGGGACATATAAGCGTCAAAGAAATGAAGATGCTGGCTGCGAATGGAATTTTGGAAAGTTTAAAATCTGTTGATATGAATCCTTGTGAGAACTGCGTTATGAACAAACAGAAACGAGTTAGCTTCACAAATATTGTCAGAGAATTGAAGAAAGGTTCCAGGACAACGAAGCAAGTGGGAGTTAAGGTTGAGTTGCAGAACAATTACAGGGTGATGTTGTTGCAGATACTTAAGAAAATTCTGAGATTGTTGCTAAGGAACTAGAAGCGGAGCAAGTGACACATGAGCAGGTGTTGAAGATCATCCAGGACTATCAAAGTACCATATAGGTATTCACCTTCATTACACTATCTATTGCTACTATCTATAGTTGACTGATGAAGGGGAACCAGAGCTCTTTGATGAGATCCTACAGTTGGAGGAATCAATCAAGTGGGATCAAGCCATGGATGATGGGATGTCTAGGCTTCAGAAATGCGTTAAAAGTAGTAGATCAGATCTTTTCAATATTTGCATTCTTTTTCCAAGTGTTGAAAGTAGTAGACTTAGAAATAGCATGCCTTTTGGAGTTCTCATTCTTTTAAGCTGGTTGCTCTTCCATTTTGACTGCAAGGTGTAACAATTCTTGCATATCAAAGTACGCTTGCCTATTCACTTGATGAGCAAGTTGTCGGTTTAACCTACCAAGGAATCTAGCCATTGTATCCTCCTCGTCTTCATCAATGCATGCTCTATCCATAAGGGCCTCCATTTCTTTGTAATATTCTTCAACACTTTTAGATCCCTGTTGCAAAGTATAGAGTTTTTGTTTGAGCACTCGAGAATGATGCTTAGGAATGTCCTTTTTCTCATTAATGTCTTCAATTCCTCCCACGTTTCAATTGGTTCTTCATAATTTCTCCTCCACTCTGATGTCAAAGATGTCCATCATATAATTGCGTAATCACAAAATTCAGCCACAGGAAACTTCAACTTTCTTTCTTCACTGAAATTGTTGCAATCGAAAACATGATCAATTCTACTCTCATATTGCAAATACTCCTCTAGATCGGATCTCCCATAGAAAAGTTGAAATTTTAAGCTTTACTCCCCTGACTCCTCTTTCTTCTCCTCTCTCGTATTGATACTCCCTCTCCATTCTTTTTTGTGCTAAAATTTCTCTATCCCTTCTTCTGCCTCTTTCTCTCCTCGACTGACATCTCTCCCTCCCCTAGGACTATGTCCCACTAAAACGGTGTCATTGTCATCTTCTTCATTTTCAACTTTTCATTCAAGATTACTTCCCTTTCTTGAAAATTACCTAAAGCTATTTCAATTCGCTCCATCCGGTCTGTCAATGTACTAATAACTTGATTCAAACGAGTAATGATTCTAACTTGTGTTTCTCTCCACCTAGCTTCATTGATCTCCCCTTCATTTCTCCGTCTTGGTTCATGATTGTATAAACAGTAGTTAAATATGTTTAGGACCTCACACACTCAACTCACTGATTTTACACTTAGGGACATTCGCGTTTATTACACTCAAAGGTTGGCTGTTTGTGAAAGTGACTAAATTATGATCACGGTATGCTAATATATGAATAAAGAAATTCTCATAGTAACAAAGTATGCAAGGAAATCAAGATAAGTAAATTATGAAATAACAGCAAAATAAACCAAGAACAAACAAACAAGTGACACAAAGAATAGAATTGCACACCGAAAAAAATGAATTCCAAAAAGAAAGGTAGCGAAGATTTTGAGAACGATCTAACTTTCCTTTTCACAAAATTCGAAAAAATTTAAAAGTTATCTTTAAGGGTAAATTATGAGAAAAAACATCAAACACAATGGTTCCATATTTAGATGGTTTAAGAAAAAGTTTATTTGATCTTTAAATAAACATGCAAATGGTCTAAAAATAAATGATAAGGACAATTTGTAACCACAATATTAACAACAAAAAGTTCTTCTAGTTTCTTTTTTTTTTTTTTTCAAAATCTAAATATGATAAGAAAATGAGAACAAAATCAAAAGATGATGAATAACGGTGGAAGTGGCAACAAGGTAATGAATGAACAAATTTCAAGAAAGATAAACAATAACATAAATGAAAGATAAAATCAATTCTAGAAAAGGCCACAAAGATGCAACCTAGGCTCGGATACCAAATAGAAAAGACAACCCTAATCCTCAACTCAATGATCGAGCTTTGTTGGAGGAAAAACCCTTGAATCAAAGAAATTAACACATTCTAATACTTTGGATCAACGAAGAGATAAAACTAAAATTAAATTACCTCTTAAGATCAAAAATCTAGAAGCAAGATTTAGAACTTTGTTCTAAATTGAGTCACTCCACAATCGTACAACACTTGATTGAATGGTCTAAATCCAATCTACAGCAAGAATTACTTGAAACTTAGAAATAACAAAGATATGCTCAAATTTCATTATCCCTCTTGCATAATAATTTATTTAGAATCTCTCCACAAAAGAAATTTTCAACTACTCAAATGCCACTAAAAAAAATTTAGGGGCCATAATTTGCTCAATCTCAAAAAAAAAAAAAAAAGTCTAGTGCAATTTATATCAACTTCATCCGCTGCTACTTCAACTATGCAATATTCACTTCCAAAGCTCCAAATGGTCATTTCTCAATCAAATTAGTTTGTAACATATGAAATAATAGTTGCTATCCAATTTTGTAGATGAAGAATGAATTCTTGTTGAATCTTCTTGGCCTTGGATCATGTAATAGGTGTAGTTGGAATATTTGGAACACCTTGACCCTAATCAGCTTCTCTTCAATAACTCACTTTGAAATTGTAAGAACTATTCTAGCATTAGCAATAGAATTGCAGTGGCTTGTTTATCAACTTGACGTCAAGTTAGAATTCTTTAATGGAGATTTACAAGAAGATGTCTATGTAGCACAACTAGAGAACTTCATAAGAAAAAGCAAAGAAACAAAGGGATACAAGATGAGAAAGCCATTGTATGGAATAAAGTAGGTCCCTTGAGCTTGGTGATATGTGGAAATCACTACAATGAGAGTAAGATTCGGATTATCTTGTTGATCAAATATCTCAAGACAAGAACATTGTTTGAGATTCGAATCACTCCACAAGCAAAATCGATCATGTCTAGCTTGAATGATTCTTATTAATCAAATATCTCAACGCAAAAACACTTGTTTGAGATTCGAATCACTCCACAAGCAAGATTGATCATGTTGAGCTTGAATGATTCTACATGCAACCTAAACTACATAGAAATGCAAAGAAATTTAGCCATTGGCTAAAGAAAGCACAAATGTTTTTTTTTTTTATTACATTTTCAAATCTTCTTACAAATACAACATACATGGCTTTATATGGCCTCAAAATGAAACTATTAAAAGCATTACAAGAGTTAGTAACATTCATACTTAATGGTCATAATTAACCATTATGTAATTGTACCCTAGAGTAAATAAAAAGTTTTAAAGTACATTAATGAAATACAATAACTCTAAATTGTAATCCACCTAAATTTTATAACATGAAACTTCATTCTTCTTCAATATGTCATGAATTGAAATATCTTTTGATAATTTCAACAATATTTTCTTCACATCTTCATTGAAGTATATTGTATGATTGATTTCTCTGATCCATATCATTTTCCACTTCTTCAAGAGGATTCGTCCTCGAATCTATTTGTGAAACTTTGCTGCAAAAAATAAGTTATGGAAATACGAAGGACCTCACAACACTTTCTCATGAGTATACACTCAAGGAATTTTAGGCCACTCTTTTTACACTCATTTACACAAATGAAGTTCTCATTCTCACCTCTCAAAATTTTAAATAGAGCAAAGATTAAATTTTGAACTCTGAGTCGATTAAAAACTAAAAAGATATAAGCAAATAAAAACCAAATTGAGAAGAAACGTAAAGGAAACATATATCCGATCTTGAGCCTGAAGCTCTGATACTAAATGATAGGTGGAAATCATTACAAGGGGAGTAAGATTCGGATTACCTTGTTGATCGAATATCTCAAGGCAAGAACATTGTTTGAGATTCGAATCACTCCACCAGCAAGATCAATCATGTCTAGCTTGAATGATTCTTGTTGATCAAATATCTTAAGGCAAGAACACTTGATTGAGATTTGAATCATTCCACAAACAAGATTGATCATGTCAAGCTTGAATGATTCTACATGCAACCTAAACTACATAGAATTACAAAGAAACTTAGCCATTAGCTAAATAAAAGCACAAATGCTTCCTTTACTATATTTTCAAATCTACTTACAAATACAAAGTACATGACTTTATATAGCCTCAAAATGAAACTATTAAAGGCATTACAAGAGTTGTAACATTCATACTTAATGACCATAATTAACCATTATGTAATTGTAACCTAAATTAAATAAAAAAAAATTTTAAATACATTAATGAAATACAACTCTAACTTACTCTAAATTGTAATCCACCCAAACTTTATAACATAAAACTTCATTCTTCTCCAATGTGTCATGAATTGAAATATCTTTTGATAATTTCAACAATATTTACTTCACATCTTTATTGAAGTATATTGAAGTATATTGAAGTATATTGTAGGCCACTCTTTTTACACAAATGAAGAACTCATTCTCACCTCTCAAAATTTTAAATAGAGCAAAGATTGAATGTCAATTAAAAACTAAAAAGATAAAAATAAATAAAAATCAAATTAAGAAGAAATGCAAAGGAAACATATATCCGATCTTGAGCCTAAAACTCTGATACCAAATGATATGTGGAAATCACTACAAGAGGAGTAAGATTCGAATTACCTTGTTGATCAAATGATTCGAATTACCTTGTTGATCAAATATCTCAAGGCAAGAACATTGTTTGAGATTCGAATCACTCCAAAGTAAGATCGATCATGTCTAGCTTAAATGATTCTTGTTGATCAAATATCTCACGCAAGAATACTTGTTGTTTGAGATTCGAATCACTCCACAAGCTAGATTGATCATGTCGAGCTTGAATGATTCTACATGCAACCTAAACTACATAGAATTGCAAAGAAATTTAGCCATTGACTAAAGAAAGTACAAATGCTTTCTTTTTTACAACATTTTCCAAGTCTTCTCACAAATACAACATACATTGCTCTATATAGCCTTAAAATGAAACTATTAAAGGCATTCGTTGTAACATTCATACTTAATGGCCATTATGTAATTGTACCTGAATTAAATAAAAAGTTTTAAAGTACATTAATGAAATACAATAACTCTAAATTACTCTAAATTGTAATTCACCCAAAATTTATAAGATGAAACTTCATTCTTCTTCAATGTGTCATGAATTGAAATATCTTTTGATAATTTCAACAATATTTTCTTCACATCTTCATTGAAGTATATTGTATGATTGATTTCTCTTGGTTCATATCACTTGGTACAGTAAGATTGATGGATATTTTCAAATAAGATTACTTTGTGCGAAGAAAGTATAAGTGATATTATCATTATCTGCCTTTATGTTGATGATATCATTTATACTAGCTCTTCTTAACTCCAGATAAACTTAAGCCTTAATGATAGTGAATTTGAGATGAATTATTATTATTATTATTATTATTATTATTTTGGTCTTTCAAGTATATCCAATTGAAAAATGGAGAGGGAAAGCTCTCAATCCGATGCACTGAGATCACTTAGGATTTCCAAAAAAAATTTAGTTGTAATATAACCTGACATATTGTAACTTGTGTGAGTAACAAAGCCTTCAAAGTTTTGATCTCATCTAATCGGTTCTCTTCTAAATATTCTTTTTCTAATATTTTGTCTCTTTATAGAACTTTATTTATTGATAAAAAAAAATATAAATAGAAATGGGATAATTAGTTGTAAGATAATATTGATCTTTTATTTATGTAGCTTAATTCCATTGGATAACCATAAACTATAAACTAAAAATTAGTTGAAAGGACGGGAATAAGCTTAAGGGGTGATTTCTTGGTAACTGTAAGACCAGCATCCTCATCCACATCTACATCTTCTTCCTTTATTCCATTGGGCAGTTTCCAATCAAAGCACAGCAATAAGTTAGCGAGTGCCAACTCCACCGTAAGCATAGCCATGTTCATCCCAGGACATATTCTTCGGCCGCTTCCAAAAGGTATTAACTCGAAGTTCTGTCCTTTGTAAACGATATTACTTTCTATAAACCTCTCAGGAAAGAACTCTTCTGGGTCAGTCCAAGATTGTGGGTCTTGTCCAATGGCCCACACATTGATGTAAAGATGAGCCTTGGGGTTGATATGGTAACCGTTGAGCTTAAAAGGGGAGATGGTTTCTCTTGGAAGTAGAAGTGGGGCTGGTGGATGCAATCTCAAAACCTCTTTCACTACCATTTTTAGATACTCAAGCTTTTCCAGGTCGATCTCTTTCACTGAATTTTCTTTTATGCAACTTCTAATCTCGTCTTGGAGCTTCTTCATCACCCTTGAATTCCTAACCAACTCTGTCATGACCCAAACAATATTGCTTGCTACGGTTTCTACTCCAGCTAGAAAAATATCCTACAAAACCATACATACAGAGAATAAGAAACTAAAACATAAGAGATGTCTATAGGTGGGACCTTCTTTCGCCCCCTTCTTACTATTTCAATGTTCCTCCCCATAAAATTCTTCGATTGAATTTAAAGAATTTCTCAAAAATGATAGTTTCTATTTTTCATTGGGCCACTAATGGAGACCCTTAGCCTATGGAGAAAACTCAATTCTTGTGTTCAAACAAAATACCCAATGAACAATCTATTAAGTTACCATGATGAGTGCTTTAACGCAATCTTTGGTGACTTGTAGCACATCAGATTCAGAGCCTTGCCTCTCCATTCTCAACAAAACATCAACAATGTTTTCTTCCTTCTTAGAACTCTTCTTGAAGTTGATACGATCCTCGACTACATGTTGAAAAAAGGCATCCATTTCAGCAAAGCTCTTCTCCAGCCTCCCATGAACACCATTCAACCGATCAATAATCCAACCGAAAGTAGGAATGAAATCGGTCATGGAGAAGCTTCCAGTAGCTGCAATTGCTCTCCGCATAACATGTTGAAAGTTTTCATCATCTAATTTTCCTCCGCTGAAGATGCTGCCAAAAGCAACTCGCGTTGTTATATTTGCAGTGATAGAATACAATTTGTCACTCAGATCAATTGGAGCCGCAGAAGAAGAGGATTGAGAGATGGATTTTACAAGTCGCCCCACTTCCTCTTCTCTAATTTCCTGAAAAGATTCCACCCGCCGAGGATTGAAGAGCTCAAGCATACAAATCTTCCGAAGTTCCCTCCAACGTTCACCGTAAGGTGATAGATTTAGGTCCACGAAGTTGTAGGAAAATTTTCCGCTACCCGTTAAGAGAGGGCGGCTGCAAGAAGCAAGGTCATGAAATTTAAACAACTCTCTTGCAGCAGCGGCAGAGGAGATCACGATGGTTGGGACAGAGCCGAGTTGTAGGAGCATGACGGGGCCATATTTTTTTGAAAGCTTTGTAAAAGAGCGATGGGGGAGAGAGCCAAGGAGGTGCAAATGGCCCAACAAAGGAAGCCTTGGAGGGCCTGGAGGAAGAAGCTTGTTGTTGGGTTTTGAGTGTTTTCTTATGGTTTTAAGAAGCAACAGAGAAGAACAGAGGAAAAGCAGAGGAAGCCAGATGAAGAGATTATTAGGCATCATTCTATCAACGCTAAGCATTTCCCAGCTCTACTCTGAAAGATAGATAGAGAAAGGGCTGAATGTGGAAGAACACCAAGAGGGTAAGGTTTTTAAAGAGTTTGTGTTTTTACAAAAGTGTTCATCAACATTCATATAATTTTGACAAATCCATTCGTATTACTGATGAGAGTATCTTCCCCGAGAAGACAAGACAAAAACGGACAAAAATGGCTATTTCAAATGGGTTATAAGCTTTTAATTGCTGTTCATTATAGATTAAATAAACAAACTTCAGCCACAAAAACTCTTTCTAATGGCTAATATTTGTGCGTAGGGTGATTGAGCTATTTTCCACCGCATGGACCACAATAATTTGTCTTTTTCAATATCTTAGGTAGTTTTATTGGTATAGACTATTTATATATAAAGTAGTCATGCTATGTTGTTGATGGAACTTTTTGGGAACCAAATGGTAAGGTCATTATCCACACCGAAAGCATGAGATAAGTAAGTCAAATGTGTCTATGATGAACAAATTTCAGATGAGTCAATTGTTGCAAAGAGAAGTTTAACTCCGAAGTTTGACCATGGGGTGGTTATCATAAGAGTTAAGATCTATTAATACTTTGTGTTGATGAAGTAATGGGTTCCCCCAAACTTATGAGTCAAGAATCAATATATCATCACAAAGGAATGAAAATAAATAAATAAATAAATGAAGGAGACAACCACCAACCCATAGAAAAATGTTGATTCAACAAATAGAGATCGTGGAAGAGGAGGATTTCGTGGCAACCATGATTTTGGTAACATGGGTAATTGGAGAAATAATATACAATACAGTTCAACGAGCAAGATAACATGAGGAATGACATTTAATGTTACCATTGCAAAGGATATGGGCATATAAAAGTTGATTGTTAAAAGTTGATTGTTGGTATAATGATGGATAAATAAATTTTGTAACAAAAATGAAGAAAAAGTACTTTTTATAGCTTGTATTCATACTAACCTAAAACAAAGAAATTTATGGTTTGTTGATAGCCGATGCTCGAACTATGATAGACACCAAATCTTTATTCCAAGAGCTTGATGAGACACAACGAGTTAAATGCAACTTGCAATAAAATAGAGATTCAAGTTGAAGGGAGCAGCACAATGAAAGTTGAAACCAGTCATGACAAAGTAAAATTATTGGGTAATGTTCGGTTTGTGTCAGATTTAAGGTACAATCTATTGAGTGTTGAACCATTGATGATTGGAGGACATTTTGTTCTAATTAATGACAAACAAACAAAAAATGAGGCCTAAAAGTTCTAATTCTCATGACTTCAAATAAGATGTTTCCATAGGACGTTTTTAATGTGGGGAATTTTTCTCTTACTGCTAGATCAAAAGATAACTCGTCGATATGACATTTGAGATATGGGCATCGACTTGAAATTAATCAATGATAAATGTATGGTTTTCTACTTACCAAATATGGATACAATTAGTTTATGTGAATAATGCAATTATGGCAAGCAAACTAAGAAGAATCAATTGAAAAAGAAAAGTAACAAAAAGCAATAGTAGAATAGATTAGATGCCGACAATTAAAAAGAATGAAATATGGGAGATGATTGATTTACTAAATCTAAATAAAAAGATGCAATCAAGGGTGTTCAAGTAAAAATTTGGAACAGATGAAGCATACTGATACCTTTCCAAAATTAGGGTTATATAAGTATTTTTATAGTTAATTTTGCACTCATACTCACTATTTTCTCATTAATTACTTCATTTATTCTAATTAGTATACATGAATTAATTAAATGTGGTTTAACATGAAAAGATGTTCAATTTGCATAAATCGAGCTTAATTATATATTTAATTGAGTTATTTGGTAAAAGTTCAGAACATTCATGTTGAACCCTGATGCTGTAGCAAATTTAGAAACAACACTGCTTACATCTAGAAATAAATTGCTGACTCTGATGTTGAAACAATTCGGAACGCAAACATTTTGGGGATGACTTGGAAATTTTAATCCATATCAGCAGTCTACGTGGGTCAGTGACTACAAAATTAGAAACATCCTAGGCAGGCGATTTTATCATTTCTCAGCCCTAAATGAGAAGAAACAACCCTCATAAAAGAAAATGATACCTAAAAAGGGAGGGAGCCACACTTTGGGAGAAAAATCGTATTAAACAACAGCAGCCTTCGCTGCTGTGAAACCAGAGAAGAAAAAGAAAATCATAATCCAGCAGCTAGACAGCAAAAGGAAAAGGAGACCAACAAGGATTAATTAGGGCAAAGAGGTGGACGTGAGAGTTCAAGGGAAGAGAACTTCTATTGACGAACGACAACAAACTCGGATAACTCTCTATTTCCTTGTTCTCTTTTCTCATTCCATCAATTTTACATGATTGAGATGCAGATTCCTTTGTTTAATTCACTTTGTAGGGAGAGCTAAACTTTATAGGGGAGGCAAGAGAGTTTCATGTAATTTAAGTATGTTGACGGTATAATCTTAGTTTATTAAAGAGTTGTTAATGATTTACATGTGTGTTTAGTTAGCTATTTTACATACATCCTTGTTCTCTTATTTGGGAGAAGAGAGAAGAGAGAAGAGAGAAGAGAGAAGAGAGGGAGTAATAAAATTCTCTTTAATACTTTAGTTCCATCCCAAGAGACTTGAAGGGTAATAAAAGGGTAGGAATAATTCTTAGGATAGAGGCTTGTTAATAGAAATTACAATTATAGAAATAATCACCGTCTGGTTTTGGGAATCTATTAAAAGGAACTAAAATTTTCCACTAAACTCAACAACTTATCTATTTAATCTCTCTTTGTCAAACCTTCCACGTTATAGTTTATTTTCTCATCATTTTCTGTTATTTAGCCGTGGCACTCTTCCTTAATGAGTCCAAATCACTCACACCGATTTGAATGTTACCCAAAAACTCACCTAATTTCCAGTAATGAAATTAACTGAAAAGATAGGTTCTCTGTGGAATCGATAATTTACTTCTTACTTGCACTTATTCTTGTGAATTTTACATCATTTTAATATATACATCTACAAGTGATCACATGCAAATCATAAAGCTCGTTTTGTGGATGGCAAAAGGGTATCCACAACAAGGTGTGAAATTTGAAGAAAGCTTCTCTTCACTTTGAAACGGTAAGAACTATTCTAGCATTAGCAACAAAATTGTAGTAGGGTATTCTTTAATGGAGATTTGCAAAAACAGATCTATGTAGTAGCCTGTATATCAACCTGACGTCAAGTTAGTATTCCTTAATGGAGATTTGCAAAAACAGATCTATGTAGTACAACCAGAGAAATTCATGAAAAAAAGTAAAGGATCAAAGGTACACATGCTAAGAAGCTATTGTACGGATTAAAATAGGTTCCTTGAGCTTGGTATAACAAGATTGATGGGTATTTTTAAGAAAAAAATATACGAGAAATCAAAATGAGACTACTGCGTAGGTGAAGAAGTTAATACTTTCCTTATGCCTTTACGTTGATGATGGGCTCTTCTAACTTTATTGTGGATAAACTTAAGCCTTTATGTTGATGATGGGCTCTACTCTGAAAGATAGATAGAGAAAGGGCTAAATGTGGAAGAACACCAAGAGGATAAGGGTTATAAACAGTTCAACGAGATCTACAAATTTTCAAAAAAAAAAAAAAAAAAAAAAAAAAAAAAAAAATCAAATTTTGTGTATTTACGAAAGTGTTCATCAACATTCATATATTTTAGACATTCTTTCATATTATTGATGCGAGTATCCTCCCAGAGACAAAACGAACGCCCAAAAAATGGCTTTTTCAAATGGGTTAGAAGTTTTTAATTGCTGTTCATCTTTAAAAGAATGGTTGGGATATTTTGGGATGTTTTACCTAATTTCTGTTATGACCCATTGAGATTTATAGATTTTAGAATAATGTTAAATTATAAGTTCAATGATTATTTGATTTATCCAACCCTCTGATCTATTTAAAGATATCGGACTTTTTTATTGGATCTTTAAACTTTTGATGTGGTATGTTTTTACTATGTGTCTAATAGGTGGTTGATCCTTTGACATTTTTTTTATGAATCAAAATGGGAAGTTTGATATTTCATTATAGGTATAATTTAAATTTATATTTAATGGAACAAATAATTTTTAAAAATTTTAAATAAGCCATTGACTTAGTCACAAAATTGAAAAAAATTTAAAAATCTATATAACATAAAATAAAATAAACAAACTTCACCCCAAAAACTCTCTTGTAATATAGCTCATATTTGTAAATAATTTTTCTTTTCCATATCATGCGTACTTTTATTGCTATAGACATTTTATATATAAACTAGCCCCATTTTATTGTTTATAGAACTTTCCCCATTTTATTGTTTATGGAACTTTCTGGAGATCAAAGGGTAAGGTCATGATCTACATGGGAAGGGTGAGATGAGATGATCTACATGGGAAGATAAGATAATGGTGTGAAGGTTGGTTAGTTACTAGACTCACTATAGTAGGAGGCACGGTTGCTTCGGTGAGATAAGATAATGGTGTGAAGGTTGGTTAGTTACTAGACTCACTATAGTAGGAGGCACGGTTGCTTCTTCCTTTTTTTCTAAGAGATAACAATCTAACTCAACTTTAGTATTTGAGGTTATGTTGTTTATGCATTGATAAATTCTCAACTTCAGTATCACCAAACAACAACTCTTTTCTTGAATCATCTTCGAATGAGACATAGTTAAACAAGTAAAAATATTTAGTTGATATATACCCATCATTTCAATTTGCTCTATTTTGTTTCAGACTCAATAAGGTAAGAAGAAGTAGTTTGAAAAAGAAAAGTAACAAAAATCTCTGGCAAAGAGATGCATGCAATGAAGAAGAATGAAATATGGGAAATAGTTGATTTACCAAATGAAAAAAATGCAATTAACTTAAATGAGTGTGCAACACAAAATTTGCAACAAATTGAAGCATACAAATCATAAAGCTCGTGTTGTGGTAAAAGGGCAGATTTTGAAGAAACCTTCTGATAAGGCAACCTTAATGTTCAGCCCCGATCCTTTGTTGAAGCAAGAATCTTGAATCAAAGAAATTAACACCTCCTTATACAAAATTCGGATCAACCAATAGATAAGGCTAGAATTAGATTACTCTTTTAAGATCAAAGATCAAGATTTGAAATCTTGGTCTAAATTGAGTCACTCAACAGTCAAACTTGATCAAGACCTGATTAAATAACTCGGATGTAATCTACCACAATAATTACTTAAATTTATAAATGACAAAGATGATCTCAAATTTAAAGGTAAATGTCTCAATTTTACCTCTCAATTTCATCCCTCAAAATCTGTTAAGTAATAAATTTGTGGTATCTATAGTCTCCTCACCCAACAAATTTTCAACTACTCTCTCTGCCCACAAAAAAATAATAATAAACTTATCAATTTACTCTCTCTCCCTTCAATCTCTGCACAAAAAACAAGTCACTTAAACAATAATTAACTTTCCACCCTTTACATTATACAAGAAATTATGAAATTAAAAATAATAAATAAATGTTCTAAAACTTTATCGCAATTGATAGCAACTTCATCCGCTACTTCAACAGTGTAAATATTCACTTCCAAAGATTCAAACAATCCTTCCTCAATTTAATCAATTTGTAACACATGAAATAATGGTTGAATCGAACCTATCCAATTTTGTAGATGAAGAACGAATGCTTGTTGAATCTTCTCAGCCTTGGATCGTGTAATAGGTCCAGTTGGAACATTTGGAACACCGTGATCCTTATCATCTTCCCTCTCTTTAAATGGATTCATCCTCGAATCAGAAAAATAATAATCTTTCTTATATTTGATGACATACAAAAATATTTCAATAAACTTTACTCTCTCTCCCTTCAATCTCTGCACAAAAAACAAGTCACTTAAACAATAATTAACTTTCCACCCTTTACATTATACAAGAAATTATGAAATTAAAAATAATAAATAAATGTTCTAAAACTTTATCGCAATTGATAGCAACTTCATCCGCTACTTCAACAGTGTAAATATTCACTTCCAAAGATTCAAACAATCCTTCCTCAATTTAATCAATTTGTAACACATGAAATAATGGTTGAATCGAACCTATCCAATTTTGTAGATGAAGAACGAATGCTTGTTGAATCTTCTCAGCCTTGGATCGTGTAATAGGTCCAGTTGGAACATTTGGAACACCGTGATCCTTATCATCTTCCCTCTCTTTAAATGGATTCATCCTCGAATCAGAAAAATAATAATCTTTCTTATATTTGATGACATACAAAAATATTTCAATAAACTTTACTCTCTCTCCCTTCAATCTCTGCACAAAAAACAAGTCACTTAAACAATAATTAACTTTCCACCCTTTACATTATACAAGAAATTATGAAATTAAAAATAATAAATAAATGTTCTAAAACTTTATCGCAATTGATAGCAACTTCATCCGCTACTTCAACAGTGTAAATATTCACTTCCAAAGATTCAAACAATCCTTCCTCAATTTAATCAATTTGTAACACATGAAATAATGGTTGAATCGAACCTATCCAATTTTGTAGATGAAGAACGAATGCTTGTTGAATCTTCTCAGCCTTGGATCGTGTAATAGGTCCAGTTGGAACATTTGGAACACCGTGATCCTTATCATCTTCCCTCTCTTTAAATGGATTCATCCTCGAATCAGAAAAATAATAATCTTTCTTATATTTGATGACATACAAAAATATTTCAATAAACTTTACTCTCTCTCCCTTCAATCTCTGCACAAAAAACAAGTCACTTAAACAATAATTAACTTTCCACCCTTTACATTATACAAGAAATTATGAAATTAAAAATAATAAATAAATGTTCTAAAACTTTATCGCAATTGATAGCAACTTCATCCGCTACTTCAACAGTGTAAATATTCACTTCCAAAGATTCAAACAATCCTTCCTCAATTTAATCAATTTGTAACACATGAAATAATGGTTGAATCGAACCTATCCAATTTTGTAGATGAAGAACGAATGCTTGTTGAATCTTCTCAGCCTTGGATCGTGTAATAGGTCCAGTTGGAACATTTGGAACACCGTGATCCTTATCATCTTCCCTCTCTTTAAATGGATTCATCCTCGAATCAGAAAAATAATAATCTTTCTTATATTTGATGACATACAAAAATATTTCAATAAACTTTACTCTCTCTCCCTTCAATCTCTGCACAAAAAACAAGTCACTTAAACAATAATTAACTTTCCACCCTTTACATTATACAAGAAATTATGAAATTAAAAATAATAAATAAATGTTCTAAAACTTTATCGCAATTGATAGCAACTTCATCCGCTACTTCAACAGTGTAAATATTCACTTCCAAAGATTCAAACAATCCTTCCTCAATTTAATCAATTTGTAACACATGAAATAATGGTTGAATCGAACCTATCCAATTTTGTAGATGAAGAACGAATGCTTGTTGAATCTTCTCAGCCTTGGATCGTGTAATAGGTCCAGTTGGAACATTTGGAACACCGTGATCCTTATCATCTTCCCTCTCTTTAAATGGATTCATCCTCGAATCAGAAAAATAATAATCTTTCTTATATTTGATGACATACAAAAATATTTCAATAAACTTTACTCTCTCTCCCTTCAATCTCTGCACAAAAAACAAGTCACTTAAACAATAATTAACTTTCCACCCTTTACATTATACAAGAAATTATGAAATTAAAAATAATAAATAAATGTTCTAAAACTTTATCGCAATTGATAGCAACTTCATCCGCTACTTCAACAGTGTAAATATTCACTTCCAAAGATTCAAACAATCCTTCCTCAATTTAATCAATTTGTAACACATGAAATAATGGTTGAATCGAACCTATCCAATTTTGTAGATGAAGAACGAATGCTTGTTGAATCTTCTCAGCCTTGGATCGTGTAATAGGTCCAGTTGGAACATTTGGAACACCGTGATCCTTATCATCTTCCCTCTCTTTAAATGGATTCATCCTCGAATCAGAAAAATAATAATCTTTCTTATATTTGATGACATACAAAAATATTTCAATAAACTTTACTCTCTCTCCCTTCAATCTCTGCACAAAAAACAAGTCACTTAAACAATAATTAACTTTCCACCCTTTACATTATACAAGAAATTATGAAATTAAAAATAATAAATAAATGTTCTAAAACTTTATCGCAATTGATAGCAACTTCATCCGCTACTTCAACAGTGTAAATATTCACTTCCAAAGATTCAAACAATCCTTCCTCAATTTAATCAATTTGTAACACATGAAATAATGGTTGAATCGAACCTATCCAATTTTGTAGATGAAGAACGAATGCTTGTTGAATCTTCTCAGCCTTGGATCGTGTAATAGGTCCAGTTGGAACATTTGGAACACCGTGATCCTTATCATCTTCCCTCTCTTTAAATGGATTCATCCTCGAATCAGAAAAATAATAATCTTTCTTATATTTGATGACATACAAAAATATTTCAATAAACTTTACTCTCTCTCCCTTCAATCTCTGCACAAAAAACAAGTCACTTAAACAATAATTAACTTTCCACCCTTTACATTATACAAGAAATTATGAAATTAAAAATAATAAATAAATGTTCTAAAACTTTATCGCAATTGATAGCAACTTCATCCGCTACTTCAACAGTGTAAATATTCACTTCCAAAGATTCAAACAATCCTTCCTCAATTTAATCAATTTGTAACACATGAAATAATGGTTGAATCGAACCTATCCAATTTTGTAGATGAAGAACGAATGCTTGTTGAATCTTCTCAGCCTTGGATCGTGTAATAGGTCCAGTTGGAACATTTGGAACACCGTGATCCTTATCATCTTCCCTCTCTTTAAATGGATTCATCCTCGAATCAGAAAAATAATAATCTTTCTTATATTTGATGACATACAAAAATATTTCAATAAACTTCACCCACTTTGCATGCCAACGATTCACTTTGATTTGACCCTTAAGATACTTTAAGCTTTCATGATCAGAGTGGATCACAAATTCTCTAGACCATAAGTAGTGTTGTCACACCTGCAATGAGCTTACCTCATGCCAGTTCAATCTTCTCATGAACCTAAATCATTTGTGCAAACTAAAACAAACAATTCTTTATTATATTTAGGATAGTTCAATGTAATCCATTTATTTTATTTCTACTAAAATACATCAAGGGTTTTTCATTTTGCATCAAAACAGTACCTATGCCCAAACCACGTGCATTACACCCAATTTCAAAAGTTTTATCAAAATAAGGTAAGACAAGTAATGGTGCATTGGTTAATTTCTTCTTAAGCTCATTGAATGCATCTTCTTGCCTATCCCCCATTTAAAAATAATTTTTTTTTGCAGTTATGGTGCTAAATTTTTTTATGAATCCTTTATAGAAGCTAGCTAACCGAGGGAAACTCTAACTTCACTTGCATTTTTTGGTATTTGTCAATCCCTTATTGCTTTAACTTTTTGTTCATCTACTTCTACTCCATTTTTACCAACTATGAAGCCAAGAAATTTAACTTTTTCGATGCAAAAACAACCCTTATTAGAATTAGCATAAAGTTTCTCTTTTCTATGTGTAATCAAAACTGTGTTAACATGCTCTACATGCTCATGCAAAGTCTTCCAATAAATTAAAATATCATCAAAATACACAACAACATGATTCCCAAATATTCTCTCAAAAAACGTGATTCATTAAGCACATAAATATAATAGAAGCATTAGTTAACCCAAAAGGCATAACAAGTCATTCATACAATCTAAACTTCGTTTTGAAAACTTTTTTCCATTGATCTCCTACATACATTCTAATTTGGTGATATCCAGATTTCAAATGAATATTTGTAAATAGACATGAACCATGTAATTCATCAAGCATATCATCTAGCCTAGGAATAGAATGTCGATACTTTATAGTGATTTTGTTGATGACTCTACAATCTATGCACATAAGCCATGTTCCATCTTTATTTGGCACCAATATACTGGTACAGACCATGAACTCAAACTTTCTCGTATATAGCTCTTCTCCATGAGCTTCTTTACTTGCCTCTGAATTTCTTTAGTCTCAGTTGGCTTCACTCTATAAGCTAGCTTATTAGGAATGACTGTCCCCATAATGAAATCTATTTTATGTTCAATACTTCTAATGAGAAGTAGTCCTTTAGGTACTTCATCTTGGAACACGTCCTCAAATTCCTGTAAAAGAGATTGAAACATAATAGGCAAAGACAAGTTGTTATTGTTAGAGACCAAACATCCTTTCTTGTACATAAGCACAAAGATGGTTTTTTGTGAAAACATTGCTCTTCTAACATCTCCAACTATGAGTCCTTGTGAGAACTGCGTTATGAGCAAACAGAAACGAGTTAGCTTCACAAAGACTATCAGAGAATTGACGAAAGTTTCCAGGACAACGAAGCAAGTGCGAGTTAAGGTTGAGTTGCAGAACAATTCACAGGGTGATGTTGTTGTAGATACTCAAGAAACTTCTGAGACTGTTGCTAAGGAACCAGAAGCGGAGCAAGTGACACCTGAGTAGGTGTTGAGAAGATCATCCAAGACTATCAAAGTACCATATAGATATTCACTTTCATTACACTCTCTATTGCTGACTGAAGAAGGGAACCAGAGCCCTTTGATGAGAGGAAATGAATGGACAAATTTCAAGAAAGATAAACAATAGCATAAATGAAAGATAAAATCAATTCTAGAGAATGCCATAAAGATGCAACCTAGGCTTTGATACCAAATAGATAAGGCAACCCTAATCCTCAACTCAACTATCTAAGCTTTTCTTGAAGCAAGAACTCTTGAATTAAAGAAATTAACACCTCGTACAAAATTCGGATCAACCAAGAGATAAGGCTAGAATTAGATTAACTCTTAAAGATCAAAGATCTAAAACCAAGATTTGAAACCTTGTTATAAATTGAGTCACTTCACAATCGTATTTGATCAAGGCTTGATTGAATGGCTCCGATGCAATCTACTACAAGGATTGTTTGAAACTTAGAAATGACAAAGATGATGCTCAAATTTCTAACCGTAAAAGTCTCCGTTAAGATCTTAATTTCATTCCTCCAAAATATGTCTTTTACATCTAATTTGTTGGTATTTATTCTAAGGCCGATTATAAATAATAATAATAGTAAAATAAAAATAATAAAATAAAGAAGAAAAAAATAACTACCACCTCTCCTTTAATCTCTCCCCTACCCTAAAATACATTTCTCCATCAATAATTCAGCAAACAAAACAAAAAAAGAAGAAAAGAAAAAATGTGTAGGGAAGAAGAAAGGCAGATAATGGAAAGATGGTTAGGCAATAATGAAAGAGAGATATCATTTGAAAATATTAGTAGTCAGATTTATTTTTTCCTTTTTCCTTTATGAAAGGATATTAATCTGTTGCAATATTTAGATCTGAGTTAAAAATTATACACTGTACAAAAGAGTCCATTAAAATTTGTCAGAACAAAAGAAATACAAAGAAAGAGAGGAAGATTGAGAAAACATAACAAATAATCAAAAGAGGGAAAAAAAAAAGAAAGAAAGAAACAGAGAGATTTGTTCCAAATCAAAGAGAAAAAAAAAATAGAAAAGAGGGAAAGATTTAGAAACAACAAAACCAATAGAAAATCTTCTAATAGGACGGTTGGAAATAACAAAGCCAATAGAAAATGGTTATTAAACTGCTGAAAAGAGTTAAAAGAATTAGATATGGGAATAGAATTAGAAAACCATTAGAATTAAAAGAGAGATATCATAACAAAAAAAAAAAAATGAAAGAGAGGAAGATTTTAAGAAAGAAAAGAAAATTAAATCGATTTAAAATGACTGGGGTTAATAGATTTTAAGAAAGAATAGAAAATTAGAATAGATTACAAATGTCTTCCCTTAATTGCATAGACATTTTTAAGGAAAGAAATGAAAATCAGATTCAATTGAAAATGACAATTAGGTAAACAGAATTTAAAAAAAAAAATGAAGAAAATGTGAATCAATTAAACTGGCCAGTGATTGTATAAATTGAACCAAAATATAACATAGGAATAAACCAAGTGAGAGATGGAAAATAGAAAATATGAGAAATTATTATAATGTGTACCCATTAAATATAATATTATTACAAACCATATTTGGATGGAATGATCCAAGTAGCATACCCAATCCAATTTAGAAACAATGAAAACATGGAATTTGATTTTTATTGAGGTCGTTTTAGAGTCGTATTTCATATTGTTTGTTAGATTATTAATTAAAATGTGAAATACTAACAAAAGATGACGAACGGTGTGATAGGAAACGAACTCCGACAACATTTGGAGTAGCTCTCGAGGAATGGGAGCTTACGCTAATTAAAGTAGGGAGTAATCCAGCTAAGGGCAACAAAGTAAGTGGCCTTGCTACAAGATAGGCTAAAGATTGTTTGAATTATGATGATGTATGAGTATGACGTTGTATTGTGATATATGTTAAATGTACATTATTTATGTTTCGATGCATGACGTACATGTTTATCTGATGCACTGAATGACTTCTATGATAAGTATGATGTATGCATGACAATGTTATTAACATGACGATGTTTTCCATGTTGAACATGCCTTATGATGTTGTTTGTCATATTGCATCATAACGTTAGATCGACATAGGAAACAACCCTGAGAGTATGAAAATGATGTTAATGTAAATATTCACGAGCACATGTTACATAGTGTAACCAAGAGATGAGACTAGAGGGTTGTGTCAGAAGAGATGTATAATTGGACTTAGAGGGACTTCATGCATATTGTATGTTCATAAGCATAGGGCTACTTCCCCTAGAGATGATGAGTGTGGACGCGCTCCGTATGATGAGCGCGAATGCGCACAGGTGCAAATGCACACAGATGAGGGTGTTCATGAGGCGCATGACACTATGGGGTTCTGCTGACCTCCAGACGTCGCTATAGATTAGCGTGACCAGAGGGTCAAGGGGGTGTGCGAGCGCCCTAGAGATTCACACTCGCACGTGTGAGTCGTGTGTAGGGAAGTACTACACATCCAATGTGTTCGAGACTGAAGGCCACCCTTAAGATTATTAGAGATAGGTCTCTAATTCATGATTGCATGTGTTTACATTAGCATGGCCCCTATAGTGAAGTCACTTACTGAATATTTCAAATTACTCCGGACGTGTGCCATATTGTTTTTCATGTAAAGGCAAGGTGTCCATGTAGGTTGACGGCAGCATCGTGATCAGAGACTGTGGCGCGTGCATAAGATTGCATATTTAAAATTCCTAGTCTTGGTTAAAGATAGGGTGTTTACATTTCATTTATTTTAATTATTTAATTTGTAATTGTATTATCTTATTTTGAACTCCAACATGATGTTTGAAACACGTAAGTCTCGGCAGTGTTTTCTAATGTTTTAATGTATTTTGAAGTTTTAAATTTTCCGCTAATAAAGATAAGCATTCTTAGAGTTATATTCTACCTTAGAGATGAGCATTTAAACGTTAATGGCGACTGAAAATTTAGGTCGTTACATTTATAGTCTCTCACACAGTAAATTTTCAACTACTCAAGTGCCACTGTAAAGTTAGTGGCCATAATTTGCCGTTAGTCACAGTAATTTGCTCTCTCTCCCTCCAAATCTACACAAGAAGACAAGCACTTTCACAAGGAACTTCTCCACCTTTTCGGCCACAACAAATTATAAAATTAAAAATAATAAATAACTTCTCAACCTTTTCAACAATAATAAATTATGAAATTAAAAATAATATATAAAGTTTTCTAACGACTTTATTAGCTACTCCAACTCTGCAAATATTTACTTTCGAAATTCTAAATGGTTCTTCCTCAATCGAATCAGTTTGTAACACATGAAATAATTATTGAATCGAGTCTGTCCAATTTTGTAGATGAAAAATGAATGTTTGTAGAATCTTCTTAGTCTTGGATAGAATAATAGGTCTAGTTAGAACATTTAGAATACTGTGATCCTTATCACATTCTCTTCAATAGCTCACTTTGAGGATCACATTCTCTTCAATAGCTTTCAATAGCTCACTTTGAAATTGTAATAACTATTCTAGCATTAACAATAGAATTTCAGTCACCTATTTCTCAACCTAACATAAGTTAGAATTTCTTAATGGAGATTTATAAGAAGAGGTCTATGTAGCACAACCAAAGAATTTAAAAAAAAAACAAAAAAAAAACAAAGATTTATAAGAAGAGGTCTATGTAGCACAACCAAAGAATTTAAAAAAAAACAAAAAAAAAAAACAAAGAAACAAAGGTATACAAGCTGAGAAAGCCATTGTATCGAATAAAACAGGTCCCTTAAGCTTGGTATAGCAAGATTGATGGGTATTTTTAAGAAAAAGAATAAATGAAAAATCATAATGGGACTACTTTATACGTGAAGAAAGGAAGGTATAAGTGATATTATCATTATTTGCTTTTATGCTGATGATATCATTTATACTAGCTCTTCTAACTCTATTGTGGATAAACTTAAAGCCTTAACTGATAGTGAATTTGAGAGGTCAATAGCTTAATTCCATTGGATAACCATAAACTATAAATTAAAAACTAGTTGAAAGGACGGGAATAAGCTTAAGGGGTGATTTCTTGGTAACTGTAAGACCAACAACCTCATCCACATCTACATCTTCTTCCTTTATTCCATCTGGCAGTTTCCAATCAAAGCACAACAACAAGTTAGCCAGTGCCAACTCCACCGTAAGGGTAGCCATGTTCATCCCAAGACATATTCTTCGGCAGCTTCCAAAAGGTATTAGCTCGAAGTTCTGTCCTTTGTAATCGATATTGCTTTCTATAAACTTCAACGGAAAGAACTCTTCTGGGTCAGTCCAAGATTGTGGGTCTTGTCCAATGGCCCACATATTGATGTGAAGATGAGCCTTGGGGTCAGTATTGTAACCGTTGAGCTTAAAAGGGGAGATGGTTTCTCTTGGAAGTAAAAGTGAGGCTAGTGGATGCAATCTCAAAACCTCTTTCACTACCATTTTTAGATAGGAAAGCTTTTGAGGCCAATCTCTTTCACTAAATCTTCTTTTATACAACTTCTAATCTTGTCTTGGAGCTTCTTCATCTTCCTTGGGTTCCTAACCAACTCCGTCATGACCCAAACAATATTGCTTTCTCCTGTTTCTACTCTAGCTAGAAAAATATCCTAGAAAACCATAAATACAAAGAATAAGAAACTTAAATATAATAATACCCACATGGTTATATCATTATTGGTTTATGGGTGAACTATTTTTTTAAAGAAGTTTAGGTAGAGATGTCTATAGGGTGGGATCTTCTTCGTCCCCTTCTTACTTCCTATTTCAACGTTCCTTTCCATAAAATTCTTTGATTTAGATTGAATTTAAGGAATTTCTCAAAAATGATAGTTTCTATTTTTCATTGGGCCACTAATGGAGACCCTTAGCCTATGGAGAAAACTCAATTCTTGTGTTCAAACAAAATACCCAATGAACAATCTATTAAGTTACCATGATGAGTGCTTTAACGCAATCTTTGGTGACTTGTAGCACATCAGATTCAGAGCCTTGCCTCTCCATTCTCAACAAAACATCAACAATGTTTTCTTCCTTCTTAGAACTCTTCTTGAAGTTGATACGATCCTCGACTACATGTTGAAAAAAGGCATCCATTTCAGCAAAGCTCTTCTCCAGCCTCCCATGAACACCATTCAACCGATCAATAATCCAACCGAAAGTAGGAATGAAATCGGTCATGGAGAAGCTTCCAGTAGCTGCAATTGCTCTCCGCATAACATGTTGAAAGTTTTCATCATCTAATTTTCCTCCGCTGAAGATGCTGCCAAAAGCAACTCGCGTTGTTATATTTGCAGTGATAGAATACAATTTGTCACTCAGATCAATTGGAGCCGCAGAAGAAGAGGATTGAGAGATGGATTTTACAAGTCGCCCCACTTCCTCTTCTCTAATTTCCTGAAAAGATTCCACCCGCCGAGGATTGAAGAGCTCAAGCATACAAATCTTCCGAAGTTCCCTCCAACGTTCACCGTAAGGTGATAGATTTAGGTCCACGAAGTTGTAGGAAAATTTTCCGCTACCCGTTAAGAGAGGGCGGCTGCAAGAAGCAAGGTCATGAAATTTAAACAACTCTCTTGCAGCAGCGGCAGAGGAGATCACGATGGTTGGGACAGAGCCGAGTTGTAGGAGCATGACGGGGCCATATTTTTTTGAAAGCTTTGTAAAAGAGCGATGGGGGAGAGAGCCAAGGAGGTGCAAATGGCCCAACAAAGGAAGCCTTGGAGGGCCTGGAGGAAGAAGCTTGTTGTTGGGTTTTGAGTGTTTTCTTATGGTTTTAAGAAGCAACAGAGAAGAACAGAGGAAAAGCAGAGGAAGCCAGATGAAGAGATTATTAGGCATCATTCTATCAACGCTAAGCATTTCCCAGCTCTACTCTGAAAGATAGATAGAGAAAGGGCTGAATGTGGAAGAACACCAAGAGGGTAAGGTTTATAAAGAGTTCAATTGCAAGTTCCATAAATTTTCAAATAAATTTACAAATTTTGTGTATTTACAAAAGTGTTCTTCAACATTCATATAATTTTGAGACCTCCATTCGTATTATTGATGCGAGGTTCATCCTTAAAAGAATGGTTGGTGTTTATAGATTTTAGAATAATGTTAAATTATCGGCTTAGGTCAATTTGTTTATTTGATTTATCAAACTTTCTAGAGGTATTCTGTTTTTTTTTTTTTCGTTAAACTTTCAGTTTTACGTATAATAGATCTTGAAATTTTTTACTGTGTCTGATAAGTTCATGATCATTTTGATACTTATCAATCTACCCACATAAAACTTAAAAGTTTAATGTTTGGTTATATATATTATTCAAATTTATATTTAATAAAATTTGAAAATTTTAAATAAGGTAGAGAGTTAAATTGAAAATATTTCAAAATCTATATAACATAAATTGAAAACTGAAAACTTAGGACCTATTAAAAACCTATGAAAGTTTATAGGTCAAATAAACAAACTTCTGCCACAAAAATTGTGTGATGGCTAATATTTGTGTGTAGGGTGATTGAACTATTTTCTACCACATAGTCGACAATAACTGTCTTTTTCAATATCTTATGTAGTTTTATTGATATAGACGTTTTATATATAAAGTAGCCACGCTATGTTGTTGATGGAACTTTCTTGGGGCCCGAGTGGTAAACTCATGACCCGCACCGAAAAAACAGGATAAGATAAGGTGGTGGAGGTTGGTTAGCCACTAGACTCACTATTGTAGTTTGTACAATTACTTATTTTTTCTAGGAAATAATAATCACCAAAGATACCCATTACTAATGATGAAAAAAATTACCATTTTGAATGTGTTCTTTACTAAATATACAAATTCATAAAATTTTGCATCCTCTGCAATAAAATTGAACTATCAGTTGCTTTTAATTATTCATTCTGATTTTTTTTTTCTTTTTTTTTTTTCATTGTCTTATGTTCAAGGGTTGTGATTTTAAATTTTTTAGATTTTAGGTTTAGAACAATCTCTAATAAACACTTTCAACAGGAAAAAAAATATAAAAACTAAAAAGTGGCTCACGAAAAAAAATTATCATTAAATAATGTGATATGAATCAAGACCAAATAATTTTTATACTGAAAAGGTCAATTGTAAACACGAGAACCAAAATGTTACAACAAATTTTAATCACTTACATTCAAAATATGGTAAGCTCGTGAAAGGAAATTCTAGAAGATGTTGTAGTCTTTATCTACATGTTGTGTAAAATATTTGAGTTTCTAAGATACATTTTAATTTGCATTTATTGAATTCATAGTAATCAAAGGATTATTAAATAAATATTGAAATTACAATGAAAATAATGCAACATACATAGGTAGATCTTCTATTATTAACTAATCATTTTAGTATGGGAGTTAGGTATGTATTTAAGTCACATATGTAACGACCCTAAATTTTCTACTTAATTTAATGTCGTTACTGTATACATATCCTAAACATTGAATGCGAAAGATTTCATTTAAATTCTATAAAACATATCTTTTATCTTGAAACACGTAAAAACACAGTCATGAATTTATGTGTTTCGAAAACATCTTTAAAACGACACAACAAAAGACTAAATAAAATAAATAAGCGTTTAAGTTAAAAACATCCTATTCTAGCCTAAGTCTAAGAAAATAAATACCACTATCCTATGCATGTGTCATGGTCTCGAGTTGCGATGCTGTCGTCAGCCGTACAGGAATGCCTTGCCTTAACTTGAAAAATGTAAATACTCAGTAAGTGACCTCACTATTGGGGGGTTAAATGCAAGAACATGCGAATGCAATGACGGGACCTATCATTTCAATCTATTTTCCTACGGTGCTGTCCTAATAGGTAATTTGGACGTGTACCATATACTCTACACACAGCCCATACGTGCGAGTATAGGTTCACCAATCAGTTTGCACACCGTTGGGCCACTTTCCTTGTCGGGCGAGCATATTCTGGGAGCTCCTTCGGTCGGACACCCGTTTGAACTAGTAACCGTCATGGCAGCGCTATGCAAAACATAACGATCGTTGTCCTGCCAATGAATATACGCATCCGTATCCTCGTGATGGAATAGGGGTATCTCCCCAAATGCATGAGCACCCATGATGCATGAGGTCTCCAATATTTCTACTTTTATCATTAGTGAGTATACCCCGCTATCATCTTTCATGCTTAAATGTCATTTCTCATTTTTCCATCTATGTATCATACATAATCCTAACAGGGTTACATTCATTTATCGTGATATCATGTCATTCATAACATGTTGTATACATACAATTTAGAAAACATAGCATAACGCTCCATGCTTTTAACATGTCATTTCATAACATGCAATTCATACAACAATTACCTCAATGATCACACAAAACAATCTAAACATAACACATCGCATCACAATATATCGTATCATAAATACTTTGTGGTCATATCATTCCATAACTTATTGTAGCCTTAACGTTTTTATACCTATCACAGTCATATCGTTACGTGAACGTACCTTAGTCATATCATCACAGGAATGTATCCTAACGCCATCGTTCTATCAATCACATCGTTCTATCAATCTATCACAAACCTATCCCTTTCTACCCATATCCTAACCATATTCATTTATCAATCTGTCCTATCCATAGCACTTCAATATGTAATCTAACTTTAACGTTTCATGAACATATCTTATTCCTATCGTTACATTTTGTTTTGTGCATCCTTCTCATATCTTATCTCAAACATATCCTTGAACACATTGTATCACAATGATTATCATACAATTCACATATTATAACATAACATAAACATAATATAAGCATACCGATTCACAGATAATTCACACATATCAGTATATATGACACGTGCAGAACCACAGGCACGTGTCAACATCAAATATAACTATGCCGATAGTAAGGTCGCTTACCTGGTTAACTTAAGTTGTTGTCACGAATATATCCTTAATGTACGTTCGATTCTGTCCTTTGAAATCCAAGTCAACCTATGTTAGTCCATGACATCAGTTTCAAGTTTGAACTCTATAAAATTATTTCTCTAATTTACATTGGCCGGTTAAAAGTGTTGAAATGTTATATATCTATAATTATATTTTTATTAAAAATTTTATTTTCTATGGTTACTATTGTATAAAAAAAAATAGATAGAGTTATTTCAAGTTATTCTCAGCTATCTACTTTTTTTTTTTCTCTACCATTAGAATCTTCTTTTTTATATATATATATATAAATGTTCAGTCTGTTGTCGTTTAATTTTGTTTTTATGTATTCCACCTGATTTTGTCTGTTGTCGTTTAATTTTGTTTTTATATATTCCACCTGTTTCCAACTCTTGCCTTGTTTCGGTGTTTCCTGTTCACAAATTTATTCTTTCCTTGTTTCAGTGTTTCCTGTTCACAAATTTTCTTGACCATTATATTTTTAATCTATTCATTTGGCTACTGATATAAATTTAATCTAATATTAGACATGATTTACTCGTATAAATTATTGACATTTAGTTTCTAACTCAAACCTAAATATTGTAATAATTTAATAGAGATCTAATTATAATGGGCTGTGATTTCTAAAAAAGAAGTAGGATACAAGAAAATGAAAATGTAATATATACCATAAATCTCCGGTGAATCTCTAGGTAAAGCATTTTTTTTCTCGGTTGTTTTTCTCTTTCAGTAACAGTTATTTTGTGGCTTAAGATGGGTTGATGAGAGATAATGGTGGGAAGGGACTAAAGGTTAGTAGAAAGAAGTAGGAAAAGGTTGTTTCTTTTTTTTTGTTTTGTTTATTTATTTTATAATTATTTTTATTGATTTATTTCTTTATTTATTTTATTATTTATTATTTTATTATTATTATTATTATTATATATTGTTAGAGTTGTAAAAAGCTATATAACATTTTTTAAATTGAAAAAAAAAAAATTCTATAGGTTTAATCATTTGATCAAATATTTGGTGGAGTAATTCTAATCACAAATTTAAAAACTAGTTTTGTTCTCTCATTTTAGCCAGGGAGGTAACCCATTCCAAACTTTTTATGGAATTAATTCCATGACATAAGGTCTATTTATAGCTACCACTAATACAATTTGTCAACAAAATTCCACTAGGTTTGGTTCTTCTAATCCTTAAAATGATATTAGTTTTATACTCAAGTTGAATTAAGGAGGCGTAAAAGAGCTGAATTCTATAAGATTTTGGTCTTAGTTTCCATGTTTTTAATGTTCAAGAAACACCAATTTCTTTCTAAGAATATCATCAAAATTATGTCTCAACAACATAGATTAATGGGGAAATTTGTAGGTTCGCAGAAGTTTGGTTCCAACAAAAACCATAACTTTTTATATGGCCTTCCATGAATGCAAAAACTCACAAATACACTTTAGTTGAAATGAAAATGAAGGATACTCCAACCATGTTGTTTAGAGTTCATCAATTTGTGTCCTCTTTCGCAACATCAACCACCACAAATTCTTCACCATTTCTAGTCATTTGTTGCTCACAAGGTGTTATCTTATCACACTCTGAATCAACTGAAGTTTGATCTTTGCTTTTTCCCCACAAAACCAAGTACAAGCCACTGATAATGGCCACAGCTCCAAGAATCCTGCAAAAGAGTGGAAAAGGCTTTAGCTTGAGCTGGTTGGAACATGAAGGCTGTTTGAAACATGTTTTGTTCTTACCTGCCCAAGAACATTATCTCAGCCAAGATGAAGGAGCTCATGATTGCAACAAGAATCATGCTCAAAGGACTGAATGCTGTCACAAAAACAGGCCCTTTTGTTTGCATCACCACTCCTTGAATATAATAAGTTACCCCTGTACATATTACTCCCTACCAACCAAACATTACCGCTATTAGGAATGGGAAAAAGAGACCAAAATCAGCTGAAACATGAATACTTACAGAATAAACAACAGCCAGAAGCTGACTGTCTAAGTGCAAAACCCAAGCACCAAGGTTCCCCCTCTCCATGATCAAAGCCACCCCTGACCCTCCAATGGTGCCCACCAAGCATATCAATGCAGTAAGCGACAACTCCACCGGGTATTCTTTCAATGTAATTGCCTAACACCATTGACATCAAATGTTAGGATCGCACAACCACACACTCAATTTAAATGAACACAAAGAACTGGAGAGAAAAATTTGCTAAAAGTTTTGTATTGATTAATTCAGGTATGTTGAGAATTATTATTGGGAGTGAGTCTCACGTTGACTAATTTAGTGTAAGATCATGAGAGCTTATGCTCAAAGTGGATAATATCATACCATTGTGGAGATCCGTGATTCCTAACAAGGTATGTGCACCAAGAGAATACAGAGAAATAATGATTAAAGTACATCTTCGAAACATGTCCAAGGTGTATATATATGGTTTCAGTTTATAACAGGTATAACAATCTACTATAAAAAAATATCTACCCTATATATCTCTATCCGCTTTTTGGTTTCAGTTTATAACAGGTATAACTATCTACTATATACAATATCTATCCTATATATTTCTATCCGCTTTTTACTATAAATTGTTATTTATTGTATATGACAATTTTTATATGTACTTTTATTATCTATTCCCGCAAGCTATAAATAGGTAGCAGGCTCCACATCATCATCAAATCAGCAGGTAGAAGTAGAATATTTACCTGAAGAGTGATGAAAGCTGACCAACAAATGCAGCCAGTTGCTATCATAAGTGAGCCCTTGAGTGGGCTTTGGTGATTAGCAGAACCAGCTGAAGAAGCTGAGTGCTGGTTGGCATTTGTCCATGGCAGATTCAACATTGGCCCTCTTATGAAGGTCATAATCATGGCACCTCCAACTGTCACTATGGTTCCTATGATCTTTGCTTGGCTTCCCCTTTTCAAAATATTCACTTTCTCAAGCCTGCCATACAAATATTCATACAATGTTGGGTCACCAATCCAAAATTGCTTAAAACATTTCATGCACAACACTTGAATCACCTGCAAGCCCAAGCCATAAGGAAAGAGAAAGCTGGTAGAATATTGCACATGGCTGCTGTAAACGTTGCTGTTGTGAGCTTCATACCCGTAAAGTATAAGTTTTGATCGATCACCGGCCTGCCATTCACAAACCCATTTAACAACGTCAATAACAGATCAAATTTATCGTAACTTATTAACTTAAAAAAGCATTCTTATTGTCAACTAATATTTCATCAGTAATTCTTACTCCAATAAACCAAGCAACACAATCTTCCAAAGTATCGAAAAAGTCATCTTCGTCCTCGCCTTCCTACACGCAAAACTAAAAAATCAACTTTCTATAACGAGGAACAGAGAAAAAAATAATTATTGAATATTATCGTCATTTCATAACGGTACAACACTGATAGCTAGCTTGGCTAGTTTATTGATGAGAATATTTGTTGAAACCACCCACTTAAATTGTGTAAAATTCTCTATTTATAATCATCAAATAATTTATAAAGGAAAGAACGGTAAATGAAAAAAAAATAATAAATAGATACAAGATATTTGCATATAATAAAATACTGGTACTAGTGGTCAAATACAGTATCTATGGTAAACTATAATGGAAGACTATATATCGTTCCGAACCTGTTAAAGATAAGGGCAAAAGGAGCAATAACAAGAGTAGCAACCGCATGACGATAAACGACGAAAACATGTGGGCTCATCCCTTTGTCCAAGGCAGACTTAGCAAGAATCGTCATTCCAGCATAACCAAACTGCACAAAAACGACCACCAAATAAGGCTTAGCCAATCCAAAAAGCCTGGCAAAACCCTCCATTTCAAAACCCTTTTCTCCTTCTCTTCTTGTGTTCTTCAGCTCTATGTAGTTGAACTCATATGAAAAGCTCAAGTAAATGTGGTTTTTATAGAAGTGTTTTCCATGGCGGAATAAGCAAACTCTAGGGTCT
Organism: Cucurbita moschata; assembly: GCF_002738365.1. NCBI lineage: Eukaryota > Viridiplantae > Streptophyta > Magnoliopsida > Cucurbitales > Cucurbitaceae > Cucurbita > Cucurbita moschata. The sequence continues at coordinate 3,732,285 of NW_019268537.1, forward strand.
CCACTAAGCTCAAACACACAAGGGAGAAAGCAAATTGGTTGAAGGATCATAAAAAAATTCATACACAATTACAAGAGAATATGGTTTTCACATGTGTAAAGTTAAGTATTAGTGCCACCAATTTGAAGTGCTGTCCTTCACAAATACAAAACAAAACCATACACCTCATCGATTATATTTTAATATCACATTTAAATCAAAGACTTCAAAAATTTTCATAAGAACTTCAAATTAATCATGTTAAATTTCCAAAAAAAACATGCTAAAATATATTGGTTTTTGGATACAGTTGAGGCTACTAAGTGTTGTATTCTTATGCACGAAGATATTCGGTTCGGTAGCTGTTGTTGGACTCTATTATGAATTTTTTACCATATTCTCCATAGGCCCTCTTATCTCTTCGTTCTCCTAGCTCGGGTTATTATTGTATTTGTTTTACATTATGCATTTTACAGAAATGTCCTCCGAATTCCAAATTCTTGAATCGAACGATTATTTTTATTAAATTTTTTTTTTATACAAAAAAAACCACATATTTCTAGAAAATAGATTAGGAGTGTTTATGGTACAAAAGCCATCATATTATTGTGGTTATAATTGAAAAATCCAAAATTTTGAGTAAAATTCCAATCTAAAGTAAATAAGGAAGAATTAAAAGATTGCAAATTTATTTATTAAGTTTCGGCCTAACAAAGCTTGCACTGTCTTTTCGCACTTAGGCGCATAGTGCGCCATTGGTAATGATTCGACTACAGTGCTACAAATTCGCAAACTAATCCTAAGTAATCGTTGTTGTTCATTGGATTCCAGAAGAACTATTTCGTTAGGGTTGGAAAATGGGTGCCATTCGTCTGGATTACACGATCTTGGTGTCCCTTTCTGGCCTTTTAAATCCCAAATTTTTTTACTATTTTTTTTCCATTTTTAATAATAAAGAAAACATGAGTTTGACAATTACAATACTGACCTTTTTCCAAGCATTATAGACACAATAATTAAATATTTGAAACTCTTTAATTTATTTGACAGAGTCGATTCTCCACGTAAACGCAATATTTTAAACCTTTTCAAAAGTTGGAAACAATCGTTTGATTATTTAGTCTTTACAAATTTCCCATTATACCTTTCTTTCACCTAGAATTATTATTATTTTTTAATTCCATATATATATATATATATATAATCATGAATTTGTTTCTACAAAATATCTCCCCTTTTCCCTCGGTTTATAAAAAAAATGATATCCAAAAATGGGTTTTGTGTTTTATGAATTTTTTTTTTTATCAAGTGAACAATAAGATTAGTTTATGAGTTATCCTAAAATTTGAATGAAATGAACGGAATTAACTTAAGTTTATTATTAATTTTAAAAAATAAATTTTTTTCTTACTATAATTATATAGGATATATATTGAAATTGAGTTGTAATAAATAAATGTATTTAGGATAATATGAGACTAAAAGTATTTATGACATAAAAGATAATTATGAGATGATGGTGGAGATTTTAGTGCATAAGGTGTGGGTGAATATTAGAATAGATATCTACTCTTTGTTGTTAAATGCTATCCACCTCACAAATGACAAGGCCACAAATGAAAAACTGAGCACTTTTAGAGCCAAAACCAATTCTAATACGACACTTAATGGTAGGATTATGAATATTAAAACAATGTGCTTGTTGAATAATGGATATCACAAAACTTGTAGCTATTACTATACAATTTTTGCAAGTTTTGATACCACAGATTATCATAAAATATGTCTGGAAGAGAGTGAGTTTGTGGGGTTTGGGAGACATTAGCAGCAGAGTTGTTTGTCTACTCACAGCGTTTGAATGGATATCCATGTATGATCTTCATTCACTTATTCCTTTTCTTTTCTAAGCTTTTTTTTTTTTTCATTTGATTTTATTTTGGTTCCTAATCCTTCCGAGCAGTTGGAAAGTTAATTTAGAACGTAAATATTATGGTCATTTCTATTATTTTACCATGTAATATCGATCGACTTAATACTCTTGTTATAGTCAACCTATGTAGCTTCATTATTTGAGATGATACAATGAAAGTGGTATTTTCGAGTTGAATAGATGAGAAAGAAATTATAAAAGTACCTCATTTTTAACTAGAAATTGTTCTCCTCATCCTGTTTCACATTACCTTGTCAAGTTTTTTTTAAGTTAACCATAAAAATGTCAATGAAAATCCGTCTGATATGACAACAAATATTTAATACATTAGATATTCAACCAATTTGTTGACATGGGTTTTGATTTTTAATGGAATTAGTGTTTAAAGTGAGGGAGAGAATGATTTTTTGGATGGTGATTTTTTTAATACAACAAATATGGATTATGCTGAGCTATGCTCATTTTGATGGTGTTTTGGATCACGTACTCATTTTTATTCAAACATATTTTAAGAGATCGAGACACTGAAGAATACTTTACTTGTGAAAATTGAAGATTAATTAGCTCCGTTTAGAAATGATTGTTTATTGGTTTGTTTCGTTATTTCATTTGAATTTGTAATCGTGATGTGATTTTAATGAAGTATTGTTGTAGTTAGAGCTATGGGTTGTATAAATGCCCTAAAAATCATGACATTTAGAAATTATGTTTATTTTTTACTTCTACATAGTTACTCACAACAACCAATTCAAACTACAATTAATTCAAACCATTTTACTTTCTATGATTTTCGTGATGTTTCTTAATTTCGGTCGCTATTTCCATAAATTTTAGACTTCGACATTTTTATACCTTTCTAGACATACTCATACAATATATACTAGAACAATTACTAGTCGTTTAAAATTCATCAATGTTTCTCCTCTTTGACAAGATGAAGCACCAGAAACTCGTGATTTGATTGAATTCTCTTCAAAGACATTCTTTCCAGGCATTTGTCTATGGTAGATTCGATCTCTAGTGAACATACTAAAAAATTAAAATGAGAAAGAAGTTTTTCTTGACATCTTAACCGCACTCCCATTTTGAAATAGCCCGAGAGCAATCCCATTTTGAGATATTTTTCTATTGTAAACATGAGTGCCAATTTAATCAAATTTGAACCTTCTTCGTAAAATTGTTGAAAAACAATAGTCGTCACTTAGTTTTTTTAATCTAATGTTTCAAATGCCCTAGTAGGATTTCATAAATCTCTAACATCCCAAGTCCACCGCTAATAAATATTGTCCGCTTTGGCTCGTTACGTATCGTCATTAGCTTCACGGTTTTTAAAATGCATTTGTTAGAGAGAAGTTTTCGCACTCTTATGAGAAATGTTTTATTTTTCTCTCCAACTGACAATCTACCCCACTTGGACTGTTACAAACTATGTACCTCTATTTCAATAGTATAAATATAACCCAACCTCTCTAGAAAGCTCTAATGGATTCGACGATGTACATACATGTAAACATGGCATGGAGCCCCCAAAAAGTTAGAGCTTGTCCAAGTCTCCAAGAAAGGAGGCTCGAATTTGTGATTAAAATATGATATTCGTCTTTAAGAGGCATATTTAATGAAGTTGACACGTACGTTCAATAGAAAAATATCTATAATTGGTTTCACCTCCTTTTAGAGAATTTGAAGCATTAGGTTAAAAACCTAAGCTATGGTGAATATTTTTTTGACAATTTTGTAAGGAATATCTAAGCGAGATGAAATTGACACATATCTTCATTAGAAAAAACTCTAAAGTAGTTTAGCTCACATGCCATTTTTGGGCCACTAGAGGGGTACCATTAGTGACTTTTTTCGTTTCTTAATCGAGTGCCATTAGGTAATTCACAAAAGCATCTTTCTCATTTTTGTTACGTACTATAATCACTAGAGATTGGGCTAACACTAAATTTAGTACAAAAAAAAAAAAAAAAAGCTTATATCTAAATCTGAACAAAAAAAAAAAAATCTTATTGGAGCCATGTAAAGCATTAGATGACAAAAATAAGTTACATCCAAGGTTTTTCCATAGTTTTGTGATAGAATGTTTAAACCTGATGAAATTGAGACAAACCTATTTCTTAAAAAACACTTAGAAATGATTTAACTTGTGCTATTTTTGGGTCATTTCCATAGATTGACAACCTTGCTTTAGATGTTAAAAATAATTTTTTTTTTGTTTGATCTCTTTGTATGTTCACTTGAGATTGTAATAAGACTAGAACGATCAAACTTATAGCCATATGATGACTGACCTTAATTACAATTGATCGATAACAGAAATTAGGTAAAATATACTAAAATATACCAACCATTCTTTTAAAGATGAACAGCAATTAAAAACTTATAACCCATTTGAAAAAGCCATTTGTGTCCGTTTGTGGGGAAGATACTCGCATCATTAATACCAATGGATGTGTCAAAAATATATGAATGTTGATGAACACTTTTGTAAATACACAAAATTTAAAATTTGATATGAAATTTTATAGATCATCCCATGGAAAACTTTATAAACCTTGCCCTCTTGGTATTCTTCCACATTCTGCCCTATCTCTCTCTTTATCTCCCAAAATAGAGCTTGGAAATGCTTAGAGTTGATGCAATGATGCCTACTAATGGTTTTTTCATCTGGGTTCCTCTGTTTTTCCTCTGTTCTTCTCTATTGCTTCTTAAAATCATAAGAAAACAGGCAAACCCCAACAACAAGCTTCTTCCTCCCACCCCTCCAAAGCTTCCTTTGTTGGGTCATTTGCACCTCATTGGCTCCCTCCCTCATCGCTCTCTCTCTCAGCTTTCAAAAAAATATGGCCCCGTCATGCTCCTCCAATTGGGCTCTGTCCCAACCATCGTAATCTCCTCTGCCGCTGCTGCAAGAGAGTTGTTTAAATTTCATGACCTTGCTTCTTGCAGCCGCCCTCTCTTAACGGGCAATAGAAGATTTTCCTACAACTTCGTGGACCTAAATCTTTCACCGTACGGTGAACGTTGGAGGGAACTTCGGAAGATTTGTATGCTTGAGCTCTTCAATGCTAGGCGGGTACAATCTTTTCAGGAAATTAGAGAAGAGGAAGTGGGGCGCCTTCTAAACTCCATCTCTCAATCCTCTTCTTCTTCAGCTCCAATTGATCTGAGTGACAAATCCTATTCTCTCACTGCAAATATAACATCAAGAGTTGCTTTTGGCAGCATCTTCAGCGGGGGAAAATTAGATGATGAACACTTTCAACATCTTATGCGGAGAGCAATTGCAGCAACTGGAAACTTCTCGATGACCGATTTCATTCCTACTTTTGGTTGGATTATTGATCGGTTGAATGGTGTTCATGAGAGGCTGGAGAAGAGCTTTGCTGAAATGGATGCCTTTCTTCAACATGTAGTCGACGATCGTATAAACTTCAAGGAGAGTTCTAAGAAGGAAGAAAACTTTGTTGATGTTTTGTTGAGAATGGAAAGGGAAAGCTCTGAATCTGATGCACTAAAAGTAACCCAAGATTGCATCAAAGCACTTATCATGGTAACCTGAACTCTTTTGGAAAATAGCAAACTGTTGATCCGTTTGATATAACCATGTTTCATTTCTTTTTTTCTTTGGCTGTTAGGATATTTTTATAGCCGGAGTAGAAACCGGGGCAGCTACAATTGTTTGGGCCATGACAGAGCTAGTTAGGAATCCAAGAGTGATGAAGAAGCTCGAACACGAGATTAGAAGTTACGTAAAAGACGATTCAGTGAAAGAGATAGACTTGAAAAATCTTGAGTATCTAAAAATGGTAGTGAAAGAGGTATTGAGATTGCATCCACCAATCCCACTTCTACTTCCAAGGGAAACCATCTCCCCTTTTAAGCTCAACAGTTACAATATGGACCCCAAGGCTCATCTTCACGTTAATGTGTGGGCCATTGGACGAGACCCACAATCTTGGACTGACCCAGAAGAGTTCTTTCCCGAGAGATTTATAGGAAGCAATATCGATTATAAAGGACAGAACTTCGAATTAATACCGTTTGGAAGTGGGCGAAGAATTTGTCCTGGGATGAATATGGCAACCCTTGTGGTGGAGTTGGCCCTGGCTAACCTGTTGCTGTGTTTTGATTGGAAACTTCCAGATGGAATGAAAGAAGAAGATGTTGATATGGAAGAGGCTGTTGGTCTTGGGGCCGCTAAGAAATCACCCCTTATGCTTACTCCAGTCCCTTACTTTTAGCTAATGGAATAAGGTACCGTTATCCAATGGAATTAAGGTACTCAAATAAAATAAAATATTATCTTACCGCTAATTACCTCATTTTTTATCTATATTTTTTGTTAATAAATTAGATTCTGCGGTGGCCTTACTTGTCACTGTCTCGGTCCATGCCCATCAACTCTTTAAGGTACCCAAAATGGAGATGACCAAACCTCAAATGCCACACCATCGACTTATCCTCCATATCGACTTGTACACATTTTTCCCGTCATTTCAACTTGTTCTACTAAACACCCTCCAGTATCTTTCAATTGCAGCAATCGATTTTTCATTGATATCGACTATTTCTTCATGAGTTGCCCCAAGCTTAAAATGTTGCTCTTTAGACCATGTACATTATTCACATCCTTTAGTGAAGCATTCGAACCACCTGCTTGTAAATAATAAATCGTGCCTTAGCCTTTCACTTGGATCTTCAATGCATCTTCGAACGATATATCTGTTTTTTTAACTTCTCACATTTTCTTGAATAAGTGCTTGTACCCACACATGTTGCTAGTCACGGTATCATGATACAAAGTTGTGTCGTCGTCACAAGTAACATTTTTGTTAACCATCATGAGAACACCATCTTCTTTTGTCTCTTCATTTTTTTCCACCATTTCTTAGCATAACTGTCCTTTAAAAGTTACTCATATTTTCCAAAATTATATCACTCGATATTTGATTTGCACTCTTTTGTATAGTCCCCTCGTGCTATCACTAGACACTCAAATTATTTGACCGGCTTAGCTTGACTGCACATTCTTCTAGTAGAATTCACCTTGACCGTGGCCTCCAACACTATGATTGTTTTTTTGATCTCCATGGTTGCGCCCACTACAATGCTAGTTTTGCGTGTAAAACACATTTTTGTCTTTGATGAACGTTTTGGCTTGTAGCGCTTCCTCTTGCGACTTGTTCTTCTTGTTCTTCCTAACTTGTGTGCCTCTAGCAATCTTGCAAGATCATGAACCGTTTAATCTTTTAGATCCTTCGACCCTTCGATTGCACACACGACATTCTCAAAATTGTAAGTTAGTGACTACAAAGTTTTCTCCACAACCCGCAACTCCTTGAAAGTGTCACCATTGCTCCCAAGTTAATTCACTAGAGTTTGTATATGTATGATGTAATCGGATATGCCTTTCAACTCCTTTATTATCAATGCCTCCAATTCACGTTAATTGTTTGGAGTCGTACTTATTTTACTCGATTGGCTCCTCGAAGACTTTTGTCAACATGTCTCATTCCTCTTTGTTTGTTGTTATGTTTGTTATCTTCTCAAAATTTGACTCTTTAATTGCTTGGAATAATAAAAAACGTGGTTTTGTCCTTCATCAATGGTTGTTTTTGCATCTTTTTACTTTCATGTCTCTGATTTCGTTGAGTTCAATGTAATCACTGTCAACTACATTCCATACATCATGCATCCCAAGTGATGCTCGCATCTAAATGCTCTGGTTGTTCTTGTTGACTTCACCAGACATGGCAACAATACCTCAAGTTTGATGTAACCACCCTCGACTACGTTACATACATCTTGCATCCCAAGCGAGGCTCGCATCTAAATGCTCCCTTTTTGTTGTTGACTTCACCAAACGTGGCAGCGATACACTATCCAATGACATCTTCTTGGAACTCCGCCATTTTTTTTTACTCTTATACCACTTTGTTAGAGAACATAAAATGTTTATGGGAAAGGAGTTGAATTCTCTCAACAATCAAATTTGTTTTTTCTTTTTGGAAAAATAAATACTTCTTTTTTAAGTTGATCTAAAATCGGTACATAGTTGGTTCTTATATAGGTCTTTCAAACCATCGTGTATAGGCATACATGTACCAAATATTAAATAACTAATCTACCTAATACATGCACTATCATTGTGGTAATACATAAACAATCTAATACATGTATCTATCAAATAAATCTAACTCCAAGATGTATCCAATAAATTTCTTAAATTTGATCTTTTCAAAATCCGTCCATGTGCAAATATAAATATTGATCTAGATTGTTGTGCGATCCTAACAACTAGTATCAAAGCTAAGTGAGAGAAGAAAGATTTCAAGACAACGACGCAAGTGAGAATTCAGGTTGAATTGTGGAGAAATTCACCTAGTGATGTTGTAACAGATACTCAAGAAACTTTTGATACTATTGCTAAGGAATTATAGGTGGAGCAAGTGACACTTGAATTGGTATTGAGAAGATCATCCAGAATTATCAGATTACGAGATAGGTATGTACCTTCATTACACTATCTGTTGCAAACTAGGAAACTAGAGTCCTTTGATGATGTCTTATAATTAGAGGATATAACTAAGTGGGAGCAAGCCATGAGTTTTCCTTTTTTCCTTTATTTCCATTTTCTAATTCAAGAAGTTTTTTCTTCGCTGGATGTCTAGACTTCAGAATTGTGTTGCTCTTTCATCAACTGAAGTTGAGTATATAGCAATAGTTGAAGCTGGAAAGGAGATGATATGGATAACTGACTATTAAGAAGAATTAGACAAGAAAGCAGCAAGAAGATTTTTTATACAAATTGTCAAAGTGTCGTACAGTTAGTGAATAACTCAGTCTATCATTCAAAGACAAAACACATCATAAGGCGATACCATTTTAATCGCAGGTCAGTAGAAGAAGATGATATGTGTTTGGAGAAGATAGAGGGTGGAAAAAATCCAATAGATATGTTGATAAAATAGGTTGATGTTGAAAAATTTGGGTTGTAAAAAACCATATTGGTATGGTGACGTAAAGATGCTAATGGTCATTTGATAATAAAAATTTTGGTTGATGCTGGTTATTTCTAATTTTGTCAAGAGTTATACATAGTAAAACTATATATATGATAAATGACATATTGTGGCTACCATAACTTTTATGTCTTCGGTACAGACCCCTGTGGCATTAAAGTATTGTTCTACATCAAAGATAAAGTTTTCTAACTCTTTGACATCCCGTTCCTTTTGAAGGCTCTGGGATTTGGGAACTTCAGTTTGTTAGGTCCAGAATGAGTTTCATAGTCACTCCAATGGGGTGTTCATCTCAGCCATCTCTCCCTTGATGGCATCAACTGTTCTGAATTCGTCAACTAATTCATTGAACAACTTCATCGAACAACTTCATCATGGTATTTTATAGCTCGTCAAACTCTTAGCCACGTCCTTCCTTGTGCGCGACAAAGCTATCAGGGCTACTAACAGGTCTTGAGCTGCTCGTAGGAGCAACTCTTTCTTAGTCCACTATAAATATTAGTTCTTTGATTAGCAACCCATCCAGGCGGTTGCCCATTGTGTGGATTACCTCAACCTTTTTTTTTTTCAATTCTTTCACTCGTGCTTTCAGGAAGCTGGCAGTGTCAGGGACTTCTTTGAGGAACAACATTTCCTCCTCTACCAAAGTAAGTCGATCGACTTGTAATTTGAGTGCCGAATTTGTCGTCGACATGGTTTCTGTCTTTAATGCGTCAAGGAGCTAACAAAGCTCTAATACCACTTGTCACAATTGTACTTTTCTTGGCAACAGACTTGCGATTGTGTGACACACACTTTTCAGCAACAAGTGAGTTAAGTCAGTTCGTTTTGATGTCGCCTACACCATGCAACATATGCTCAAGCCTCTAGGCTCGATTCTAGAGGAAAGTTTTAAGAAACGAGGGCAGGGAGATTTTGAAAGAGAGTTTGAAAGCAAGATTGAGTGAGAGATTGAAATCAATATTACATAGCATGCAAGCAAAGGCAACAACAACGGCTTAAGCAGTATATAACTTTTCGGGTAGGAAGACTTGACAACTAGTCGCATCCCTCTAGAATATTTTGAGGCGATTTAGGTCTGACAGACCTAGACATGATTTCATTGAAACGTCGTACAACCTAGAAATACAATAGTAAAGCAATACAACATAGAAAAATAAAGGGTTTCGCGTGGCATGCGGCCATGGAAACATGCCCTGGACGAGCATGACCGTGACACTGAGTACCTCCTAGGTCCATGATAGTCCCCCTCATTCGGGGGGCACGACCCCTCCTTTATCCCTTGCAGCTAATGGGTTGTACGATGTGGGCACACGTTTCCCATGCGAAACGACTAGGAGTAGTAAGAACTGACAAGAACCTCTGGTTCCCCTACAAAGCTATAGATATTGTTCACAAAACTAGCAGCCTAAAAACACTTCTAAGATACTTCGTTTGCCATGGTGATATGCTAGGCTCCTAAGGGAAAGGATAGTCTATAATTATTGACTTATGACTCTGACCACAAATCCCTAAACTTATCATAATAGTAGGTTGTGGGAAACAACAGAGTGTGCATACATTGGATTGCCTAAAATCAACATACTTAATTCATGCAAAATAAACATACATGTTCAACGTGGCAATAACATCCATTAACACCTAGATCGCAGAATTCACAATTTATCATTCTTCTTTCAGCATGAATTAAATACATACATAGCGGAAGCATAAAACATGAATACATTCTCATATAACTTCACATTATGCATCCTACTTATATTACCGGAAATCATTTCCTAGAAAAGCTACCATCGAGGATGAACATACTAACATGCATGCATCCAAGCGATCCCTACAAGTATTTCTTTTTATAAATTTGTACGATGACTTGCAGGGTTGACGTGTGCCCTTTCACTTACCGTTTATACGCAAATAAGGTGTCTAAAAATATTGTTTTTCCTCAATTAGGTCCTAGTTTACATAGAAATATGATTAGAATTGAAATCGGGATAAAATCGAGCAAACTGAAGTTGAACGGGCCAAAAACCTACTTACATGCCGCAGCACGTGCTCCCACATGCCAAACACTCCATGCGCGCATACGACTATACCAGAGGGAGGAGGATGTGCGTTCTGGTGCTGCCACATGGCGCGCTCGAGTCAGCTACTGACGAGTGCATGGGTTCGAATTCGGAGCGCGCATTGGGAAACCAAATTTTCTTAAATTGACGCATGCGAATCAAGTCGAATGTCTTCCTAATTTCCGATTTAACTTCTCTCATTTTTTCTCTTTTTCATATCTGTTAATTCAGATCCAAATCGATATAGTTTCTTCAACAAAGTTATAGATCGTAATTCTTGAATTTTACTTCAACACAGACCGAAATATGAGCATTCAAAATAGGTCGTTCACTTTCTTACAATTCTTGGAAAGATCCCTTGGGATTCTAATATTGGTCACGTTTTCCGACCAAGTTTCTTCGCCAATCTTGTAGAATAATCTCCTTAGATGAACATAATGAAATATTATATCACAAAAGATGGGACTCCTTGACTTCTTGACGAAAAATATTAGATCACAAATCACAAATCAAATCTAAAAAAAAATCCAAAAACTTATCTCATAGACCTTCTCGACTTCTTGACGGAAAAAATGGGATTCCAATTTCTTGAACCTCACTATTCCTCCTAAGAAAGAAATCCTTGCAACTTGATTGAGGTTGAGGGTGAATTTGACACAATATCTGCCACTCAAAAGTGTGAATAGATCTGAAAATATTATTACTCACCGAAACAATAGAAAGTTAAGAATGAGAAAATAGGATTGGGATCGAAGGTTCAATCTTCATTAATATTCACAACGTTTAATAGGATACAAGATATCAACTAGTAAAATATAAACTAACTAAATCTTGAGAATAAAATAAAATATACTACGAATCAAATCATAAATAGAAAAAATATTAATCAATTACTAATATCTAACATATATACTATAATTAATATACTACGAATCAAATCATAAATAGAAAAATATTAATCAATTACTAATATCTAACATATATACTATAATTAATATATTCTCTAAATATTGACGGATTACGAATATCTTGACTATATTCTAACTAGCAATCAGTTGCACTAAATTCTTACTGAATCCAACGGGTGGGTGGAGTGAGTGCTACAACTTAGTCATGAAATTCGGAAGTGTAAAACAAAAACTGAAATTAAAGGATTCACTTTATCACATCATTGGGAGCATTATTATTTGATTCATTTTTATCAGCTCACTTTTCCCTTCAAAAAGGGGAAATAACGACCTATCTGTCGTTTGAGCTAATGAGTTGAATCAATGTTCATCTTCTTTTACAAAGCTAACTCCATTCTACTTGGTACACTAATTTACCAAAAACTAAGCTACACTCTTAAGTGGTGAATTGCAATAAGTCTAAGAAGTGATTTCTTGGCGACAGTTATACCAACATCCTCTTCCATCTCCAAATCTTCTTCTTTCATTCCATTCGGTAATTTCCAATCCAAACAAAGCAACAGATTAGCTAGCGCGAGCTCCACTCCAAGGATCCCCATATTCATTCCTGGACATCTTCTCCTACCCGCTCCAAATGGTAATAACTCAAAATGTTGTCCTACGTAATTGATATCACTTCCTATGAATCTCTCTCGCAAGAATTCTTCTCGGTTACTCCAACAATTCACGTCTCTCCCAATCGCCCAAACATTGACATAGAAATGACATTTGGGATCAATGTCGTAACCGTTGAGCTTGAAATGAGACATGGTTTCTCTTGGAAGAAGTGGGACGGGAGGATGTAAGATCATGGAGCTTAACCAAGTCTTTTGCAGCAGCGGCAGAGGAGATCACGATGGTTGGGACAGAGCCAATTTGGAGGAGCATGACGGGGCCATATTTTTTCGAAAGCTTAGTAAAAGAGCGATGGGGGAGAGAGCCAAGGAGGTGCAAATGGCCCAACAAAGGAAGCTTTGGAGGGCCTGGAGGACGAAGCTTGTTTTTGGGGTTTGCCTGTTTTGTTATGAATTTAAGAAGCAATAGAGAAGAACAGAGGAATAGCAGAGGAACCCATATGAAGAGATTATTAGGCATCATTCTATCAACGAGAAGTATTAAGATGTGATTTAAAGAATTCAAAGCATGACTCAATTTTGAGAAAGTGCTTAGTAGTTTCCAAAAATTTATGAGTTTGTTTTAGGTCTTTGATCTCATTTTGTCTTTTATTGTCTCTTTCTCGATATTCTTTTTTTGGGTTTTATATATCTTAATTTAATTTATCGGTAAGAAATAGAGATAAAAATTGGCTAATTAGCTATAAGATAATATTGATCTTTTATTTGAGTAGTTTAATTCTCTTAGATAACATAAACTATCAACTAAAAATTAGTTGAAAGGACTGGAATAAGCTTAAGGGGTGATTTCTTGATAGCATCCTCTTCCATATCTACGTCTTCTTCCTTCATTCCATCTGGGGGTTTCCAATCAAAGCACAGCAAGAGGTTAGCCAGTGCTAACTCCACCACAAGGATAGCCATGTTCATCCCTGGACATATTCTTCGCCCGCCTCCGAAAGGTATTAATTCAAAGTTTTGTCCTTTGTAATCGACATTGCTTTCTATAAACCTCTCAGGAAAGAACTCTTCTGGATCAGTCCAGGATTGTGGGTCTCGTCCAATGGCCCACACATTAATGTGAAGATGATGCTTGGGGTCGATATCGTAACCGTTGAGCTTAAAAGGGGAAATGGTTTCTCTTGGAGGTAGAAGTGGAGCTGGTGGATGCAATCTGAGAACCTCTTTCACTACCATTTTTAGATACTCAAGCTTCTCCAAGTCGATCTCTTTTACTGAATCTTCTTTTATGCAACTTCTAATCTTGTCTTGGAGCTTCTTCATCACCTTTGGGTTCCTAACCAACTCTGCCATGGCCCAAACAATAGTGCTTGCTCCTGTTTCTACTCCGGCTAGAAAAATATCCTAGAAAACCATACATCCAAAGAAGAAGAAAATAAAACATAATAATAAAGAAATTACTCCATGGTTATATCATTATTGGTTTATGGGGCAACTATATTTTCGAAAGAAGTTCAGGTAGAGATGTTCATAGGAAGAGACCTTCTTAGTCCTCGTTCCTACTTCATATTTCAATCTTTGTCGGAACAAAATTCTTCATTTAGATTAAATTTCTCGATAATTTCTATCTTTTCAATACAAGATCTACTTTAATAAATCGAATGATATATAAAGTGGGCAGTAATTGAGATGGAGATAATCGGTGCCCTTAGCCTTGTGTAAACAAAATACCGAATGAACAATCTCTAATTTTAGGTTACCATGATGAGTGCTTTAACGCAATCTTGGGTGACTTTTAGTGCATCAGATTCAGAGCTTTCCCTTTCCATTCTCAACAAAACATCAACAATGTTTTCTTCATTCTTAGAACTCTTCTTGAAGTTGATACGATCCTCGACTACATGTTGAAAAAAGGCATCCATTTCAGCAAAGCTCTTCTCCAGCCTCTCATGAACACCATTCAACCGATCAATAATCCAACCGAAAGAAGGAATGAAATCAGTCATGGAGAAGCTTCCAATTGCAGCAACTGCTCTCCTCATAACATGTTGAAAGTGCTCATCATCTAATTTTCCCCCGCTGAAGATGCTGCCAAAAGCAACTCTTGTTGTTATATTTGCAGTGAGGGAATACAATTTGTCACTCAGATCAATTGGAGATGAAGAAGAAGAGGATTGAGAGATGGAGTTTACAAGTCGCCCCACTTCCTCTTCTCTAATTTCCTGAAAAGATTCCACCCGCCGAGGATTGAAGAGCTGAAGCATACAAATCTTCCGAAGTTCCCTCCAACGCTCACCGTACGGTGATAGATTTAGATCCACGAAGTTGTAGGAAAATCTTCCACTACCCGTTAAGAGAGGGCGGCTGCAAGAAGCAAGATCATGGAACTTAAACAACTCTCTTGCAGCGGCGGCAGAGGAGATAACGATGGTTGGAACAGAGCCCAATTGGAGGAGCATGACGGGGCCATATTTTTTTGAAAGCTGAGAGAGAGAGCGATGAGGGAGGGAGCCAATGAGGTGCAGATGGCCCAACAAAGGAAGCTTTGGAGGGCCTGGAGGAAGAAGCTTGTTGTTGGGGTTTGCCTGTTTTCTTATGGTTTTAAGAAGCAACAGAGAAGAACAGAGGAAAAGCAGAGGAACCCAGATGAAAAAATCATTACTAGGCATCATTCTATCAACGTTAAGCATTTACATGCTCTACTTTGAATGATAGAGAGCGAGAGAGGGCAGAGTGTGGAATGAACACCAAGGGAGTGAGGTTTAACTCAACCCAACGTTTGGGTTGGGTTATAAAATTATTGAAGTTGAGTTAACTTCAATTAAATGAAAATTTAGGTTCATGGGTTAAAAAAAAAAAAAAAAAAAATTCTAACCCACTCAAATTAATTTTAAGAATACATTATAATACAATTAATATAAAAAAATAATTTTTAACTATTTTGAAGGTAATTTTTCAAAAATATATATTTACATTAAATTGCAATTCTAACTCCATTCCAAAATAATTAAATAGATATTTTAAAAAATTTACCGTTTAAATAATGAATTGAGTCTAAAAAATATCACAACTCGACCTAATCCAATCTACAAACACTTCTAATTTCACAACTCGACTTAATTCAATCTACAAACACCTCTAATTTCATAGGAATATCTACCGAGTTTCAAAATAATTTTTCTAATGGTGTGTTTACAAAAGTATTCATACATCAACATCCATAAAATTTTTGGCCCATCGATTCATATTATTGATTCGAGTATCTTTGTAGGGACAGAGAAACGGACAAAAAAAAAATGGCTCTTTCAATGGGTTATAAACTAATAATTGTTGTTCGTCTTTAAAAGAATACTTGGTAGGGGTGTACATGGTCCGAGTTGGGTTGGGTTGATGGATTTTTTTGACCCAATCCAAAAGTTCGGGTTGGTTGGATTGGTAACCCAACCCTCTATGTTCGGGTTGGGTTTGGGTTGAGTACAGGTTGGGTTGTCAATTTTTTTTTTTTTTATTATTCATAAAAAACAATAAAAACGAGCAAAGGATTTAGGTTGGGTTGAGGAATTTTTTTACCCAACCCAACCCAACCCAAAACTTTTCACAATCCAACCCAACTCAACCCTCTATGTTCGGGTTGGGTTCGGGTCGAGTACAGGTTGGGTTGTCAAATTTTTTTTTATTCATAAAAAACAATAAAAACGAGTGAAAATTGTAACATATTAGATCAACATTGTCATAGAATTAAAGACAACTAAATATCAACATTTCTTGAGAATTGGTTAGAGTAATAAAAATACAAAGATATATGTAATAAACAACAATAAAAATAATTAATTTAAAGGTATTGTATATAACAAAAATTAAAATATATAAAAATATTTTAATTGAAATGACTTAGAGCGACTTTAAACTAGAGAATCTTCAACTATTAGAAAAGTAGAAATATATATATAATTTTTTAACATTAAATCTTAAGAAATATGTATTTACCTGGGGATAGTGTTCATACACTGGCCTAAGTACCACTCCAGCAAACCCATTAATACTAAAGGATTATTAATATATTTTATATATTTTTATTTGGCTTGGAGCAATTCGAAAGTTTTGTCCACGAACCTGAAACCGAACCAATCGAGTTTAGGTTCAGAAAAATGAATCCAAACCTACCCGAAATGCTAATCCAACCTAGCCCAACCCTTATAGTTCGGGTTAGGTTGGTTCAGGTTGTCGAGTTGAATGTACACCCCTAAAGCTGGGGATATTTTATTTACTTTTGTTTTTGAGCAATTGAGATTTATGAAAAATATATGGTTGGTGTTAATAGATATTAGAATTAAGGCTAAAATACACGTGATTTATGTTTATTTGAACTCACAAGTGAAAAAACTAAATTATTGTAATGACCAACTTTTTTAGGGACTTGAGCTACGAACCGCTACTTACTAACCGTGGAATAATTAAAAATGCATAAAATTTAAAATATTGAAACAAATGCATGCACATGGGAGTTTCAAATAAAAAATATTAATAAAACCAGTAAAGACGTACACCAAAATATCAAAATATCAATTCAAAAAATACAAAATCCATGAAAACATATCTAAAGGGAAACATTGAAAATGCATAAAATTTAAAATTTAAAACATTGAAACACATGCATACACGCGAGAGTTTCAAATAAAAAATACTAATAAAACCTAGAATTTACAAAAGATAGACAAAGACCACTAAAATACAACCAAAAATCAAAGTATCAATTCAAAAAATACAAAATCCATGAAAACATCTCAAAAGGGAAACATGACACGGACAATCTCCATAACCCTACAGCTCGTGTGTGTCTCCATCTCGACCATCCCATCGAGCCTCATCTGAAAAAAAAAATTAAAATAGTAAGGATGAGCATATAAAATATAATAGTATGCAACATGTTGGTAGTTCATAGTTTGTTCTTTAACTTTTATTGATTTTTTTCTTCGTTCATTCGATATCTTATTTTTTTTTAGGAGTTCGCTCCCAAGTATAGGTTCTTCCTAGGCTTACACCGTGGTTCGTTCATTCTACATAAGCTCAACTTAGGTTAATTAGTGAATGCTCTTACGTCCTTGTTTCTTGGTTCTATCTAGAACTCTAGCCCTCAAAATTCATCTTGGGTTCTTAAGGTATCTAAAGTCATCATTCCGTTAGTCTCGGTGCAACCCTAGTGTCAGTTCCAACACATAAATTCTCGTCTCACAAGGGAGGTAGCGACCCTCAGCTATCAGGTTCTCATCTACCTATGTGGTCTCTCGCTCATATCCAAACAAGATCACGAATAGATGGTTGTTGGAGACCCCTAATTATACCCCACTAGGCACTCATAAGTTCTAAGGTTCATGCATTATCAGAATACAATTGTGAACCTCTAACCCTCATCGCAGGTTCACTAAAAGGAAGTTAATTAGTAAATACCCTAATATTCCCATATAGTAAAGGCATAATAATTATACCAAGTTCTAAAATGGTTATGCTGGACAATCAAGATGAGTTCATGACTGGCCTAATTGGTGAATCCCTAACCGTCCCCATATAAGCATATAAACATCCCTGCATAAATAAATTACCAATATAGACATAACATATCATTCTAAAAAGTTGATAATTCAATTCATTCACAGCCACCTAAACACACGCTTCCCGACTGATTTTGAGGTTCTTCACCACTGATGCACGCCTCCCCCTCTGTTCTATCATCTCCCACTACTATCACTGCCTATAGTGTATGCCTAGTGTCACGGTCCTACATTTTTTACCGCGCGGCGTCGTGATCTTGACACGCTCACGACTAGCCTTAAGGGGAATTAAGCCCCATATATATTTTTCATCCTGGCTTTGTGGCTTCGTCGGACCTTAGGCGAGGTTTGTCTTCGCCAATTGAACATCGCATGTGCGGAATCCAAGCTTGTTCAACCACACATGCCGCTTGTGCATGCATTTTCAATCGTCTGCGACACATCCGACTTGCCTCTACACTAGGCCAAGTCATTCGGCTCGACCTTGCCTCTGCTCGGGCCAAGGTCTCTCAATGCAACATCGCATCTCATCTTATCATCTCGATCCCCATCGACAGGGTCCATATGTCTTGACGTCATCCCGAGTCTTGGGATGTCGTCGGCCATCATAACTCGCTCGATCATGCCATCGAGAATGGGCCCGTGTGTCGTTCATCTCATCGTGACTTCTCAAACATCCATCCATCTGGGTTGTATCGAGGCATTGGCCCTCCCGTGCCCATGCCAAGTCATTTACGGATACCGTACCAGATAGCGGGTGTATGTAGCAACCTTCCACACGCGGGATGGGACACAATACTGGCACACCCGTGCCGTCGGTATTGTCCTTCAAAAACCCATTTCAAAGGAAGTCGCCCGAGACACTCGTCTCGGCACGCTCGCCCACACTATGACACACGTATGTGCCACAGGGTAGCTCACTTAGGCCACAAGGCCCAGGGATGGTGGAGAGCTAACACCATGGTACCCGTATAGTACATTTTGAGACATTTTCAATCTTCCAGGCGTAGACATGATTTTGTTGAACGGTCGTACGGTGTCGTGCATTGTTCGTCCGGTGTCCGATTGACACCAAACTTGGCAAGCATTCATACTTTATCTCTTTCTACCAATAGTTATCAACTTCTCCCTACCCATAGTTATATACTGTGAGCCGTTGTTGTTACTCTCTTGCTTGCATATATAACATCTCTTCCAAAATCTCTCTTTCGAAAATCTCTCTCTGTCCTCATTTTCTAAAACCTTCTTCTTAAACCGAGGTCAGAGGCTCGAGCATATGTCTCTTGGCCGTAGGCGACGTAACAACGAATTGGCTTAGCTCACTTGTCGTTGGAAAGGAGTGCCGCACAATCGCAAGTCCGCTGCCATCAAGAGTGCGATTATGACACCCAGTAATATGGGTTCATGCATTTTCTACTCTTATTTCTCTTTTTTTATATATTTATTTATTCTTTTATTAAAAACCAAATATTACACTTACAAACTATTTTTTTAGAAGTGTCGAAATTCAATGAAATTGACACGTACGTTTAGAACAAAATTTCAAAGTGTTTTTGCTCCCATGCTATTTTTTGATGGATTGCTATTGAGAACTATTTTTGGTTTCTCAAACGGATACCATCGAAATATTTAGAAAAAAAAATCTTGTTTTTGGTCTTTTGCTATGTTCCCTAGAGCTTATAAGAGAGTAAAATGAGAATAAAAAATTTCTTTATGTGTACAAAGATCTTACAACCCAAATTCGAATGCGGGACATTTAAATCATTATGTGAAAAATTGAATTATGAACAATATTTTTTTCGATAGTTTTATGAGGAATAGTCAAATCTGATGAATTAACAATATTTTTTAGTCATTTTCTACCCGGGTATCATTAACAATATTTTTTTTTGTTTATCAAACAAGTATTATTGGGATGTTTAGGAAAAAAATTCCCTCATTTTGGTTCTTACCAAATTCACTAGAGAATGTACTAAGACAAAAACGAGAACAAAAAAGAATAGTCACATGTGCTATACTTACAATCTAAAGGCCGCGAATGTGAAAGCTCTATTCCAAGCAGCATAGAAGCATGAGGAATATTGGACAATTTTGGAAGGTATAAATTTTCTCTCTAGTCATTTGCCCAGACCCAACTACAAAAAAGAGTCTAGTCTGATACAAGATTGCTCTGTTCCTTTTTTTCCTGTGTAAGAGTGAAGGAGTAAGTCGAATTAATCTTGTCTTGCTTCAATCTTTACTACAGAGTCGTGGTTGAAAAGAGAGATAGTTTACGAGTTGAAGGAGAACCAAAGCTAAGGTGCGAAGCGAACATCCTTTCATTTTCTTAGTTTACTTACAATAGGGAGAGAGAGGGAGGGAATATCGTCTTTGGGTTTGGGTAAAGGAGAAGGAGTTAAAGAAGTAGGATCAGGAGGAGGAGAAGAAGTAGTTTCTTTCTTTCATCCTTGTCTTAGAGTTAGTGAATAAATAGAATTGCGCCTCTAGCCTGACTACGCTACCCAACCTGCTGATAAAAGGTCGAATTCTGCAGGGCGCACGAAATGTCGATCAAATCCCTTAAAGTTCGTCTAAGATAAAGTAAACAATCAGATCTATCTGACTAAGTTGATGATGGACCGGATCTCGAAAGGCGAGGCGAGAGGCTTGAATAAAGAAGACGTATGAGAAAGGGAAGATCGAGAGAGGCTTATTGCACGAAGCTGCCGGGCATCCACGTAGGACCTGTTGCGAAGTCTTCCCAAAAACAAGCGTCTTCCTCCCACCCCTCCAAAGCTTCCTTTGTTGGGTCATTTGAACCTCCTTGGCTCTCTCCCCCATCGCTCTTTTACTGAGCTTTCGAAAAAATATGGCCCCGTCATGCTCCTCCAACTCGGCTCTGTCCCAACCGTCGTGGTCTCCTCTGCCGCTGCTGCAAAAGAGTTGTTCAAATTTCACGACCTTGCTTCTTGCACCGTCCTTGCTCAACAGGTAGTGGAAGACTTTCGTACAACTATGTTGACATGAGTTTCGCTCCATACGGTGAAGAACACTGGAGGAACGTTCGAAAGATTTGTATGTTTGAGCTCTTCAATGCTTCGAGGGTTCAGTCGTTTCAGGATATTAGAGAAGAAGAGGTGGGTCTGTTATTGAACTCAATCTCTCAACATTCAAATCTTGTTGATCTCTGTGAGAAATCTTATTCTCTCACAGCAAACATAATAACCCGGATGGCTTTTGGGAAGAACTTCAGAGGGGGTGTGCTAGATAATCACAATTTTCACCATGTTGTTCGAAGAGCCATAGTATGACTCGGATATTTCTCCGCGACTGACTACTTTCCCAGAGTGGGTTGGATTGTTGATTGGCTTACTGGCGTTCATGGAAGGTTGGAAAAGAGCTTTTTTGAGTTGGATGCCTTTTTCCAACATGTAATTGATGACCGCATCAACTTCCAGGCCACTTCTCAGAAAGAAGACAATATTATCGATGTTCTGTTGAAATCAGAAAAAGATGGATTGCGACTCAGTAGAGATTGCATCAAGGCACTTACAATGGTAACCTCAACTTATGAATAACTCCAATTGTAACTCATATATTTAACTTTTTTTTGTTCTTGGTTGTGTATGTTTTAGAATATATTTCTAGGTGGAGTTGACACAGGAGCAGGGGTCATTGTTTGGGCAATGGCAGAGGAACCCAGATAGGGTGAAGGAGAGTCAACTCGAGAAGCTTGAATATCTAAAAATGGTTGTGAAAGAGGTTCTCAGGTTGCATCCTCCCATCCCGCTTCTTCCCAGAGAAACCATGTCTCATTTCAAGCTCAACGGTTACGACATTGATCCCAAATGTCATCTCTATGTCAACGTTTGGGCGATTGGGAGAGACGTGAATTACTGGAGTAACCCAGAAGAATTCTTGCGGGAGAGATTCATAGGAAGTGATATCAATTACATAGGACAACATTTTGAGTTATTACCATTTGAAGCTGGTCGGAGAAGATGTCCGGGGATGAGTATGGGGATCCTCGCAGTGGAGCTCACACTAGCTAATCTGTTGCTTTGTTTCGATTGTTGGACATGGAAGAGAATGGTGATCACCCCCAAGAGATCACCTCTCAAACTTATTCCAATTCGCCACTTAAGAGTGTAGCTCAGTTCTTGGTAAATTTATGTTTGCAAGTACCATGGAGTTACTCTATAAAAGAAGGTGAACATAGATTCAACACTATTCCTCTTTTTCAGGAAATGATTTAAGGTTATATGAGTAGGGATGCATAGTGTGAAGTTATATGAGAATGTATTCATGTTTTATCCTTCCCCAAATGTATTTAAGTCCGGCCAAAAGGAGTATGGAAAATTGTAAATTCTGCGCTCTGGATCTTGATGGATGTTATCACTCCGTTGAACATGTATGTCTATTTTGCATCAATGATGTATACTCAGCTATTTTTCATGACTCATTATTATGATAAGTTTAGAGATTTGTAGTTAGAGTGACAAGTAACTAAGTTTAGACCTAATCTTTTCCTATGAGCTTAACAAATCACTACAACAAATGAAGCACCTCAGGAGTATTCTTAAGCTACTAGTTGGGTGAATGATTTCTTAGTTTCGGGGGGACCAAGGGTTCCTGATCAGTACCTACTTCTTCTAGCCGTTTCGCATGAGAAATGTGAGACCCATGTCATACAGCCCATTAGCTGCATGGGATAAGGGTGGGGTCGCGCCCCCAATGAGGGAGACTATCATGGACCTAAGAGGTATTCAGCACACCCCTAAGTAAGATATCATATAGTCTCAGATAACCAGAGGTAGCGCCTCGTAGAGAGACACTAGTCATTCACAACTTGGCCTAAGGAACTCTTAGGGTTTAAATAAAAGGACAGAGAACTAAAATAGCCTCAAGGGGATAAAACCATAACCAAACATCCTAGAGCCAATGAGAAGCCATGGGAATCTATTAAGCCTAAACTGTGATGAGAGCCTACAAGTAGGTGGCTTACTAAGTAAATTTTATACTCGTCCTTGTTTTCCTATCTTTTGTAAGTGTTTGCAGGCTGCCGGTCGAGGTGGAGGAGCGTTCGAGAGCTGTGCAGTCACAGAGGGGATCGTTCCAAAGTGTCAGCTGTTTTTGGTCGTTTTGGAGTCTTTTGTATTCCCTTTTATGTTTGTATCCTCTCTTGTAATATTTGAAACAAAATTTCTTCTTCTTTTGTTTTAATTTTATTGGACTTTTATCTTTTATTTACCTCTCTTTTAATTTCTTTTTAATGGTTTTTGCTTTGTCTTTTTAATTAACGTCCGAATTTTCGAAGCTTCGAAAATTGGGTCGTGACACAAGTTCTTGTGGCTTTCTAAACATTGGTGCTGCAAGAAAGCAATTTGTACTGCTTGAGTTTTATATATAACTTTTCGAGACTCTTTCTTCCAATTTAAATAGGTTTCTCTAACGATATAAGATAAGTACTGGTGCCTATAGATTTCTTTCTCTCCCTTTGCTATCATTATTTTACTCTCAAACAAGTAGTTAAGATAAAATAAATAAATAAATAAATAAAAATACGTTAGCTCTTTCAACTCATCCTCAACTTCTACTTGTTTCGTTGTCTTGAAACTTTTCTTCTTTTTGTTCTTGTACAGGACATTTTCATCAAAAGTCACGTCACAATGTCTCAAGATTCTCTTGTTCTTCACATCCCAAAACTTGTACTCAAACATGTTAGAAGCCTATGAGGTAGCACTTCACAGGCTCAACATCAAGCTTGTCACTCTTCTCTGGATCAACACGAACAAACGCAATGGAGCCAAAAGTTCTCAACTAAGAATACTTGAGTTCTTTTCTTGTCCATACCTCTTCTAGAAACTTGAACCCTAAGGGCATTCACGGCCATTTGTTGATCAAGTAAATTGTTGTATTTATAGCATTGACTCAGAATGTCTTTGGCAATCTAGAATGAATCTCATACTCTTTGCCCACTCATTCATGTTCTGTTCATCCTTTCAGCAACACCATTTTGTCTTGTTTTACTGGGAACTGTCCTCATTAATCTAATTCCGTTTGCTGCACAAAATGCTTTGAATTCTGACTTATCATACTCCCCTCCATTGTTAGACCCTAGACATTTGATCTTCAAGCCGGTCTGATTTTCAACTTCAACTTTCCACTCCTTGAAGGTGGCAAACACATCTGACTTGTGTTTCAAGAAATAAATCAACACTTTCCTGCTGAAATCATCGATGAAGGTGACGTAAAACTTTGATCACATCTGACTTGTATTTCAGGAAATAAATCAACACCTTTCTATTGAAATCATCGATGAACGCAGAACTTTGATCCGCCAAGTGATGGAATTAGAGATGGTCCCCAAACGTCTGTGTACCATTTCCAACTTCACTTTCTTCAATTCTCTTGCAGTCTTTGTGAAGCTAACTCGTTTCTGTTTGTCATAACACAATTCTCACAAGGATCATGATCTTCCACGAACTCTTCTCTAACTCTGTAACTGTGTTGTCCAACTGACTAATAGCAGGTTCTTCTTGAGACCAGGAATATATTTGGCATCCTTTAATGTCCACTGATTTACTGCCGGAGTTTTTATGCAGACATCCTTTTTTCTTTTAATCTCCAAATCTTTGTTGTCGGCAAGATACACCTCGAAATTTCCAAACTTGAAATTCCGAAACAACTCTTTATTTGGAGACGAATGAAAAGATACACCTGAGTCCAAAATCTAGGATTCAATCGGACTGTCCACGCTGAGGATTAGAGTATCTTCAATATCTTTTACTGAATTTATAAAATCATCTCCAGATTTGTGATTCTGCTTCCTCTTTGGTTTTGTACATTCTATCCGAAAATGACATTTTCTCCACAACTCCAACACGTTGGTCTATTTGGCGATTTTTCTCGATTCTTTGATTTTGATCAACATTCGGTTGGGCCCTTCGATTTACTTTTTCCCCGATTGTCAACACTGAGAGCATTACCAAATGAATTCCCAATTTCTCGTTTGCAAATACTTTCGCTGAGAACTACACCTCGAATTTCATCAAACTTCAGTTTATCAGATCCTCAAGAACTGCTGATTGCGGCAACAATAGTATCCCATAACTCGGATAAAGACGACATCAAAATCAATGTTTTAATTTCATACTCAAAATTAATTTCCACCAAACTTAGTTGAATTACAATCATATTAAATTCATTTATATGATCAACAACAATCCACCTTCGAACATTTGTAGACTAAACAATCTCCGCATCAAATACACCTTGTTTATAGTCGACGGTTTTTCGTATATATTCGACAACGCCTTCAACAGATATGACGTTCTCCTTGATGATGTTCAACGCCACATTTCTGGATAGCGTCAATCAAATCAGCCTTAAGGCCTGCTGATCCTTGAGCTTCTACTGCTCCGTGGTCATGGTATCTGGCTTCACCCCATTCGTGAAGATCTTTCTGGTACGGATAATCTTTAATAGGC
This sequence comes from Cucurbita moschata, assembly GCF_002738365.1. Taxonomy (NCBI): domain Eukaryota; kingdom Viridiplantae; phylum Streptophyta; class Magnoliopsida; order Cucurbitales; family Cucurbitaceae; genus Cucurbita; species Cucurbita moschata. Next base: position 3,757,822 of record NW_019268537.1, read on the forward strand.
ATCTTCTAGAAACCAAAATCGGATCCATCGAACTTCTCAATTGCAATCTTTGAACTTTCCATCTTCACAGATCGTGATGAATTTCACCTAGCTCTAATACCAGTTGTTAGGATCGCACAACAACGCACACACTCGATCTAAATGAACATAAAGAGTAGGATTGAGAAAATGCAAAGAGAACTCTGGCTAAATGATTTGTATTGATGACTTCATATATGTACAGTAAGAGAGAATACAAAAAATACAGAAAGTTATCTTAAAAGCTCTACCTAAGGGAATATATATACATATAGTTCGGTTTACATATATAATTTTACCAAATATAACTATTACTATATATAACTATCTATCATATATAGGTATAGCTTTTTACTTTATGACAATTTACTATGTCATTTACCATATTACTTTATATGTCATTTACCATATATAGCTTTATTATGTATAAGCGTTGACTAAGCTATAAATAAGTACCAAATTCCATAACCTAACAGATAGACCCAACTAGGGGTGTACATTCAACCCGACAACCCGGACCAACCCAACCCGAACTACAAGGATTGGGTTGGGTTGAATTAGCAATAATATATATATATATATATATATATATATATATATATATATATATTATTTTTCTAATAGTTTAAGACTCTCTATCTTTATCAAATCAAACATGTTTTTTTTTGTGATATACAATATCTTTAAACTAAAATATTTTTTTATGTTTTTTTTTGTGATATACAATATCTTTTTTTATATTTTTTTTGTGTGATATACAATATCTTTAAACTAATCATTTTTATTATCTATTTAATTTTATTGATATATCCTTATATTTTTTCTATTTTAACCCATTTTCGTTAATATGTTATAATTTTTCTTTGTTTTTTATTGATTTTTTTTTTTTTTTTAATAATTATGGATTGATTTGAATTCGTAAATTTTTTTTTTTTTTTTAATAATTATGGATTGATTTGAATTCGTAAATTTTTAATATATTTTATATATGATTGTATCCGAATAATTATAAATGGTGGATAAATAAAACTTTTTAAAAAAAATTAACTAACCCAACCCAAACCCAACCCGAAAATAGAGGGTTGGGTTGGGTCATGAAAAGTTTCGGGTTGGGTTAGGTTACCAATCCAACCAACCCGAACTTTTGGGTTGGGTCAAAAAAATTCCTCAACCCAACCCGGACCATGTACACCCCTAGACCCAACAAACCTGAAAAGTGCAATGATACCCAACAAGTTCAAACATGTCATCACCGGTGACATTGAAAAACCAACTCGTTCTCCAGGTGGGTAGAAGCACGAAAGGATCCACAAAGGATGATGGACTAGAAGGAAGTGATGAAGACCCCTAAATCTAGTCCAGAAGGAAGTGATGTCTTGACAGTTTCACATGCTAGTAGCTCAAAAGTACATTTGCTAGCACTTTTTGTGTTTTGGAATCAAGAAAGTTCAAGAAACGATTTAAAATCCAAAAAATGACTTTAAAGTCTTTATCTTGTTTGTTCTACAGGGAGTTGTTTGTGTACATCCTTGTACATATTGGTTTTCAGGCTGTTGCATAAATCTTTCAACTTGTTTATCAACTGAGCAAACTTTTTTCCTTCTATAAAATTCCTCATTGTCATTAAACAGAGTTACAAGTTCAAACACCATATTCTAGCATACACTTCTTCAACAATGCTGAATTTTTCTTTTGTACTGAGAAGAATGCCTAGGTTATAAATGGGTCACATTCCCTCAGCTAAACTATAACAAAATTGTCCAGGAGACTGGGTGGCATCAGTAGAAATATGAATTACCTGAACGGCTGTATGAATCTTTTGTGTACTCTGACTCCGGCACCATACCACTGGACAACAAGGAACCCCGCAAGGTTCTTCCTTCTGGTTCTTGAAGGAATTTCCTGTCTTCCAAATAGGATTCAATCTGCACAATTATCTGTTTCAACCCTGGGTTCTCCTTTCCTCTTAGTGCACTCAAGAAGTTGTCCGAGATGATGTTCAGAAGCTTCCTGAACTGAGATTTATATTTTCTAAACAGTGCAAAGCCTGCTACCTATATTATACAAAATGGGGTCGTCAAACCATGGTTTTTTCAGCTTACTTCTCAGTGATTAAAATTCTATTCAACTTACTTGTAAGAATGCATAGAGCGCAGTTGCAGTATATATATTGGGGGGAACTGCATTTAGAAATCTTGCGAGCCATGCCCAACCTTCCTCAAGACCATGTATGTTGCGGGCACCAGGAACTTCTGTCTGCCAAATGATCCATTTTTATAAGTTACTTTTATGGAAAGATTCCTAATGTCATAGTCGAGAATGGTATAACTATAGATAATGAAAGTAGCTCAATTATAGAAAGCTCTAAAATAATATGTGGCAAGATAAAATATTTCGAAGTACTTCCCGAACTATTAGAAGAGACAAACCTGAACCAATGCCCCATACAGTTTCATGTATGCTTCTAGCCGCTTCAAATAATCCTTAACACTCTCCATTTTTCCGTCTGCATCCTCTCGGAATCCAAGAGTTTTGTAATATGACTCTTTGGATTCAAATGCGGCCTATGGAAAAATATGTGTAAAAATTATTCAACATGCAAGTGAGGAATCTCATAAATAAAAATAAATAAATAGACAGCATAAGCGCACTAGACCATTTGTATTGATTCAAATGCGGTTTAAATTTTGAAATGACCAAGTTTCAATGAATAGGTGGAATTTATCAGTCTTGAAACCTGAACAAGGTAAGGAGGATTTAATCTACTTGGACACTGGAATAAGCTTAAAAGAAACAAAATTTGCCTCGTTAATTTGCAATAACATTAATTGTTTTTCTTCTTAACATGTTTTAGACATATGAAGAACAAAAATTGTTCCAAACTTAATTTTACATGTGTTAGACAGTAGCACATTCTAATACTCTTCGTGCTGCCAGAAGATGACTGTAAAGCCTGGAAACTAGTAAAGCACGAAAGTTGGATAAAAAGACATTTTTCTAGATTAAATTAAAAGAAACGCATTCACAAGCCAGAAGTTGATTCTTCTCTCAAAATTTTCAGTAGTTAACAGCTTAGGATGCAATCACGCAAATCCCAAATAGTTGGCAAGAGCAAATATCATAGTCAATTAAAACTGTATTTCATTAAGAATGAAGCAAACTACCATCAAAGAGGAGAAGACAGAACAAGTGAAACTGCCGAGTATTACACCATATCAAGAATGATTCATGATAAAGACGATCCAAGTTGTTAGAAAGAACTCACCTCTGAGTATCCTACGTGCTTCGGAACTGTGTAGATGCAAGCTCTATGGAACTCTGCAAGAAGAAGAACCATAGCACTTGGGACCTGATTAAACAATTTGCTAACATTAGCGTACAATAGTCATCGTATTCAAAAGCATTAGAAAATAAAAAGTGAAGGAAAACGCTACCTTATTACACCCATACACTTAATAGTCGACAACAAATCCAAATAAAAATTAGTAATTTTGAGGTCCAACAGAAAAAGAAAAGAAAAACAAAAAACCTTTGAGATAAGCATAAACTAGGAAGCACAGACACTATGTTTTAGGTACAGTGTCTGTGTCGAACATATGTCAGACACATGTCCGACATGCTAAATAAAATGTTTGAATTATATATATATATATATATATTATCTTTCTATATCGTTAATTGACTTAACTTTGTAGGTTTTAAGTGAAGTATAATTTGTTTATACGTTAAATTACATGTTTTATCTATCGAGAAGTATTGATATATCAATATAAATATATAAATTAACTTTAATTAAAAATTGGTATCCCCAACGTGTATGTGTCCTACTCTTTTAGAAATTAGTGTGTCATCATGTGTGTCCGTGTAAGCATAACTATACAGGACTATTCTCCAATTAATACAATAGTATTTTAAGTTATACTACAATATCTATCTATCTAAATGTTTGTGAGCATGTACCAACTCACATATGTCCTCACCATTTGATCTCCAAAGAAAAAATAACTGTTTTTAATCAAGAATGAAACTTGAATATGACGATCCAATTCTAGCATAAGACTAAAAGAGAATTGTCTGATATGGTTTATGATAGTTATCTGATATGGTTTGGGATCGTACTCATTTGACATTTTGATTACATTTTCCAGTAAGAAATAGTTTTGAAATGCATTCTAATATGGTTTAGGATCAAGCCACTAGAGCCAACCACATAAGAAAGAGATCTCCACTTCAACACTTGGAGTATCACACTTCGCAAGGGAGGAGAAAAAGTACACAAAAAATTTCAAGGCAACATGAAGCACCAAACCCAAGTGCTTCAAATTTAAGGGTGGTGTTTGCCCTGTAAAACATCCCTTCAATTATAAATGAACTTGAATTCTAATAGGATGCTAAGCTCCTAGGCACAAAAGGTGGAACCAATTGGGTTTAGTTGGCCCATTCTAGAAATCCCTAAATATCTTGAAACTAAACACTATTCAAGTTAGGTTAGTTTTAGGGTATAGTTTAAATGATTTTCACTCCTTTAGGTTATCAACAACGAGAAACTATGTAAATCCTTTTATTGTAAATTTGAAGAAAATAGACATTTTGATGACCTCAAAATTGGGAGAGTTCCTATCTTTGTTCTAAAAGGAAAGCGCATTGCACCCTAGCTTAGGTTGCATATTCCTTAGAAACATTTCAAGTTTGATTGGTTACATACTTGTGATGAGTTTTGACATTTTGACTTTGGATTGAGAACAAGTTTTCCTATCCAAGGGCTTCCATCACGATATTAGATCTTTTTTCTTCTCCTTTGAGTGGTTTCTTGTGTGTGCACCAAGGGGTATCGTGCGTGTTCAGGAGGTGTTTACTCTTACCAAGGTTGCCTACGCCACTTATGTTAGGTTTGAGGTCATCATTTAGTGTCAAAACAATATGCACAAGAACAATAACATGACCAGTGCAGTACCTGTGAGGTAACAAGAACAATGACATGACTGCATGCAAAAACTGCATTTTCTGAACTTTCACATTGAGAAACAACCTGAAATTCAAAAGCTAAGGAAGTTAGAAGCTTCGATGAACTGGTCCAACTATATGAAGAAAAGTTTCAAGAACAAGATCTAATTGCATGATAGCTGAAGTAATACAAGAACAGATATCTGAAAATAAAGTTAGCTATTGAGAATGGAAGCGAAGCAACAGTGGTCTAGTTAGTTACCACACATCGCAATACCTATTTGAGTATTAAATTCAACATGTGTAACCACATTAAATTAAAACACAACTAAAGAAACCACTTGTTTTCACTCATTAAAATTAACCCTAATATACAAATGTCAAACACAAAACCCTTCCATAAGTGGTGTAACCTACATAAATATGATACATAATTACAATCAAATTTGAGTAGGTTCTACAAATCCTTATGTAAATTGAAAACAGGAGCTTGCAGCTGGACCAACAACATGTGTACTTCAAGAACCTTTTTTTAACAAATAAGAATGTGTACTTCACGAACTCACAACATATAATTACTTAGAAAACCCATAACTTCAAGGTTGAAAGCAAGAAACCACTACATCTGGGCTTGGCACTTATTGTACATTTAATCAACTACTTTACTACCATAATGAGTAACATACAAGCAAGAAGAATGATCAACTAGTTAATGAGATAGTATTACCTTCTTCGCAAATGCTGCAATGCTAATAGTTTGTGGACAAAGAGGATCCATGAAAATCTTAAGAAGTTGACTGGTTTTTGTACTGAATCAGATAGTACAAAACAAATAGTCAATATGCTTTCCTAAATACTGAGAATACAGATACAAAAATGTTGTCTATTTTATAAAACTAAAATAAAAACACGAGTAACAAAGAAATGTAACCTTAAATCTATTACAAATATATTGCTTAATGCTACTAATTTGTTCCACTTGGAGAAACTAAAGCCCCATCTAATATTCTATGATTTGTGGCTACGGGATCAATGTACAGTACAGCGTCTAGACCCACAAGAGAAGTTCAGTGTAAAAGAATTAAGAGAATTGTACAAATAACCTGTAATCTAATAACTTCCACTTTGAACTTTAGAAATAACTTTTGTCAAAATACTAGCATAGACAGAAAATCCTGCATAAAAATAGTGAAAGGCAGCTAAACATTGTAGATAGTAATAACATCAATGTAGCCTATTTTATTAAAAAAATAATAATATTAATAGCATCATGCAGCCCTAGAGAAAGAGGTGGGAATCTAAATTCAGCATCCTAAACTTGTAACCAACTTAATCTAGAGGTGACAGAAACCACGTATTTGTAACTAAATAAATACTAACAAAGGAGCTTGTCAGGAGCAAAAAGAAGAAAAGCACATGAAAAACAGAAGTCTCTATCAAAACAGCTTCAATTGCAAAATAGCCAAACAAAAACCAAATTACTTTTTTAGAAGTAAATCTAAGAAATCACATACCTGACATTCTCTTTTGTCCCCACTATTTGTCTAATTAGCCTAGCAATATGTCTTTCATGGGTGCTAAAATCCTGATGAGAGAAAGAGATGGGTATTTAGAATTACAATGAGATAAATATCAAATACTCTATCAGGTCACAAGTGTTGGAGAGAAGATAGTCAATAGTAAGAAATAAAAGTCCTAGAATGAAACTTTTTCCCATTTGATGAATAGAAGTGACATCATTCTAAGATGGGGCTTGAAAAAAGAAAGTCCGAGAGATACATTCAATCAATGATAAACAATGTTTGCTATCCTATGCTAATCTAAGCAGTAAGTTGCATTCCACATTAAAATGAAATATCCATGCCTACTAATATCTGTTACATGTAGAACAGACAAAATAATAATCATTCAAACTACTTGTTACTGCCGAACCTTATTTGAACTCAATCTCAATGCTTGGTTTCCCTCCTCTACCTCCTTAAGTTTTTGTAGTCTCTCCTGCTCTAAAGTCAAAGCATTTCTTGAGGCTCTAACCATGCTACCTACCATGAGATTGGCCCAAAAAGTTCCATATTAGATGAAATCCTGAAATCAAGTAAATTAGTACACCAAACACGAAAAGGCACATGAACAACTATCTTCTGAATAAAGAGAACTGAACAAAGAAAGGTTCAGGATAGAATGGACAAAGAAAATGTAAAGAGTTAGGAATTTTTAAGTATATAAATTTTTAACAAAAACAGAAAACCCATTATCACATTCATAATGAAAATCACCTGGTGATCTTGACACATTTGTTCCATCCAGAGCAGTTCCTTTAGCTTGTCCGACTGAGTTTACTGGTTTGGTGGTTGGTGCCCCAACAATAGTTTCTTGCGCTTGTACAGCATCAACCTTTTTTAAGTTTTCAGCGGCTTCCCTTTCAGCTACTTCTTTCATTGCCCGACTCTCAGCTTCTATAGCAGCTTTCATTGCCTCCTCAGCTTTAGCTTTTGCCTACATCAGTGTTTTTAGCTGTGTGAAATGCAGTAAAGTGCAACACTCCTTTGGGGCTAAAGTGCGAGGTGAAGAAAAACATCAAATACCTTTTTTCTTTTTTTTGTCAAGTACCAAGAAAAACGAAACTACATTTTTATATATGAATAAAAATAATATTATGAATAATATGAGAATGAAAATTTTAAGAAGTCAGATCTTTGATTAGAGATTGTGAAGAAAACGAACATTATTTAAGAAATTTTTAGTTCTTCCTTAAGATAAAAATAATAAATAATCAATAAATAAGTGGACTTTTGCACCCTTCAAAGGTGGGCTTTTCCAAAGAGCGCATCTGGCTACGCTATTCAAAACACTTGCGCAGTTAGGTCCTGTAACTATTTTGTTTCCTACCAGATGACTCAAAAAGTAAATGATGAAGGACCCAATGTCCACCAAACCTAAACCATTGGAAGGTGAAACTAACTCCCAGAAAAGATTGTCTAATCTAAAAACAGGATGGATTATTGATCAATAATCCTCATATTGAATCAAAGGAAAGTTGATAGAGATAGAACGACAATAGAATTGATTACAAGCTAGCAGCCCATGAAACAGTAGTTCAAATTTTCTATGAAAGCCATATGTACCGGTAAAGTGAACAACACAATCAAAAAAAAAGAAAAAAAGACAAAAAGAAGAACAAACAAACAAACAAACAACAAAAAATAATCATTTCCAAATAGTTGACAACAAACCTCAGCTTCTGCTTTAGCCTTTTCTATACGTTTTTTTTCTTCTAGCATGGCCTTCTCCTTTCTTTTGGCTTCCTCAAAAGCCGCATCACTTCTTATTTTTCGTTCTTCTCTTTGTGATATTTGTTCATGGTGACGCTGAACAGTAGTCAAGTACTTATCAAGGCCTTCAGCACTAAAAGTAGAGGAAAAGGATAAACACCAAGTAAGATTACAATGTTAGCACACAGTCATTCATAAGTGGCTAGGCAGAGAAAAGAAGCACAAAGAACTAATTACAACTTTTTAAAACTAAATATATATTGTAAAAAATGATTTTAAAAAATCTAGTTGGTTAGGTTCAAACATGAAGAAGCAAAAATTGAAAATTCAAGGTTGGCATGGTTCATACGAATTTTTTATTATCATTAGAAGTTTATGAAAAAGATTTACTAAACTTGACTTAAGAAAGATGACCAACAAAACTAATAGAAAAGCATACATCTCGCGTTGATATTGAGTATCAAGTCTCCGGTCAGCTTCTCGTCTTGCCTCATAGTATTTCTCAATTTGAGAGGCTGCAGCACTGGACTTTTCATTTAAAGTAGTGAGGTTGGTCTCCAACCTTCCAAGTTGGTTCCTGATTTCCTCCTGTTTATAAACTAATTTAGAAGAGCATTAGCAGAAGGGAAGATTAGCTAGATATCCATCCACTTTGTCTCTCGATGGTTGAAATCAAAAATTCTTCATAATTTCTAGTGTCTCATAAGTTTTAAGTCAGAGACGTCAGACTAAATGAGAATACAGCTATGACAACATCCAGATAGAAATAATATAATTAATGAGTTTTTTACCCAAAAAAATGCCAGTTTAACTAATTTCACATACATGTCTTCACAATATCTTAGATGATCCAATACAGTGTCTAAAACTCCAAGAAACAACTAGAGATAACAAACTAACTTTAAAAAGGGTAGGTAAAGACATGAGAGATGGACACAAAATGTCATGAAGAAATGAAATGTATGATGCATTCATATTTACATGCTAAACAATGTGTAGACGTCAATAAAAGAGAGAAATATAAATTATATACTCCCCTAAATACCTTCGTGTTAAGCAGATGATCATCTGTTAGCTGAGCTAAAGAACTTTCCACTAAATCCACGTCCTCCATCAGATGGGCTCGTGTTCCAAGAGTTGATTCATTGTCAGAATCTTCGCTATCGCTAAAAGGAAAGAAAAATATTAAAACTTCATGGCACAAAGCCAGATATGTAATAGTTCAGATCGAAATTCAGTAGCTTATAATAATAATCACATCACATGACAAAAAAGAGTCTAAAAACATGAACAGGCCCTCAAAAGTTAAACAAAACCAGGCAAAGCATATTTCCACTATTAATTTCTCATAGAAAAACATATGCGGGGAAGATTACGCATAAATATTCATTAAATAAAAGCAACTTAAACTTTAAAAGAAAAAATAAATAAAGTTGGAAGCGGCAACAGAATAAAATACCTGAGAAAACATCCATCACAATTAAAGCGCTTAGCATTTGAACCTTGGTCACAAACTACTTCACCATCGTTAAATATGTTCTGTAGCTCATCCTCATACACACCCATTACAAAAGGCTTGGAGCTTCTCTTCGTAGTTTTTATGAGTGGAAAGTCTCTATTGACATATAAACCACAAATTCTTCAACAAAGAAAACTAGAAGCATGCACAAATTCATTCGTTCTTTTCCAAATATAAAAAACTATGATACCGTGAACATGTTTTTGTGAAAGGAGTTGTGGACGTCTTTAGCTTCTCCTCCAAAGAATAAAGTTCCACTCGCAAATCATCAAAGCTAAAATCAGGCTGTGGATCAGCTGTAACTTGTCCTACCCTAGAAGGGCAGCGAAGGGTCAACTTCACCGGACTCCTGAAAACGAAACACAAACAAAAGAATAACACAAGTGATAATGAGGGTCCTGGATGTCGTTCAACGTGACAAAATAGCTAAGTTAAACTATGTTTGCCAAACATAAGCTAGTTTGAAATCATCTATAACAGGCATGTACACAAAGATACTACGTCTACAACGCAACCAAATGCCCGAATAATAGCTTCCAATTTTTGCCCTAACCATAGAATCAACTTGAAAACGTACAATTACCATATCAAAAATTGAATGTGAAAGAATGTAGAACTTACATGGCTTCAATAAGCAAACTTCGAATGCTTCAATGACCAAAAGGACGCCCCTGGCGGATCCGGGGCTGTGCAGAAGAGAAAAAGAATCAGTCCCAGGACAATCGGAACCGGAGGAGAAACAACTAGTCTGAAACTTCAGAGAGAGATATCGATTCGAGAATTTTTTTTTAAAAACATAGTTGAAATCAGCAATTCATCGGATCACGAGACAAAGAGCAGCTGTGTCTTCCTCTTGCACAATCGACGGAACAGCACCGCGGCTCACCGTCCAGCAAGAAGAGGTGCCGAAGAAGAAGGTTCAGAAAAGTGAAGAAGAGAACCCTCGCGACTAAAGACTTCACACTTCCATTTCCTAAATTACTTGAGTTCTTCCAAGTGATTTTTGTACGGGTAACCTAAAGTTTAAAGGCAAAGTGAAATGCGACGGCCCGTTCTTTTTAAAGCCAAGTATTTTGATTTATGTTGTTCTTCTGTTCTGAAGCGAGCAATCTTGAAGCACGTACCAGTGTCTCAAACAACTTCTTTTGAGTATGGAGTCTGTAAATGATATGACATGGACATGAGAGGGTTTAATGCCTCAATAGAGTCCAAACGGATAAATGTTCAGGATGTCCTGATATTATGAACGACACATGGAGCCATTCTCAATGGCATGACCAAGTAAGTTGTGATGGCCTACGACGACATCAACACATATGGGCAGTGTTAATTAGAAATTGAGATGAGGTCGAAATGCGACATTACATCGAGAGACCTCATCCCCAAGTCGAGACATGGTTGGGCCGGATGACTTGGCCTAATGTAGAGGCAAATCGGTTGTGTCGCATATGATCGAACATGCACATGGAGACGATGTGTGTGGCCAAATAAGTTTGGATTCCGCACAAGTGATATTTGGTTGGCAAAGACAAATCTCACTTAAGGTTCGACAATGCCACAAAGTTAGGCGAAAAATACATATGGAGCTTGAGTTTTTCTCAAGGTTGATCGTGAGCGTGTCAAGATCACAACACTGCATAATTGAAAATGTACGACCGTGACAGATGATAGTAGCTTATTACCATCTCTCGAAACATAGGATAAAGAAAAGATTTTTAATTTAGATTATAGATCAGTGAATTATAATAAATTCCTAATTGATGTGATTGATTCTATATGTGTTCTTTAAAACCATGATTTTACACCTTAGTTGATAAAAAAAATCATTTCATTAAGATTCAACTTAGTCCCATAAAACCTAAATTTGTAGCCAATTTCTTGTATACACTCAACTAACAGTTCCTTTGCCTTTCAAGCTTCACGTTGCTTCCCAGCCAGACAAGCCAAGCAACTATGAGAGGGAAACAAAGAGTGGCTTGAAAGAGTCCTGTAATTTATTGCATTGCCTTGGAAGTCCACCAAATGCTCAATAGGCCTGTACCTTTCAGACGCCTCGTCATCAAAGCTTCAGAAAAAACAACAAAAAGGGGCTTACAAGACTTCTCCAATTATAAAATAATCACACAGTAGTTGAATTCAAGATGGGGGAAGAAACTGGATAGGATCAAGACCGACGATGAAGGGGCTGGTCTTGTTGTGCTCTGTCGCCGCCCTGTGGCTTCAGGCGGCAGTGGGGCTGCCGTTGCACACCGATTCACGGTGGATCGTGGACGAACAAGGGCAGAGAGTGAAACTAAGATGCGTAAATTGGGTGTCGCATTTGGAAGCGGTGGTGGCGGAGGGGCTTTCGAAGCAGCCCATCGACGAGATTACAAACCGTATTGGGTTATTAGGATTCAACTGCGTGAGGCTCACTTGGCCACTGTTTTTAGCCACAAACGAGTCTTTGAGTTCCCTCACCGTCCGGCAATCATTCCAGCGGCTGGGTCTGAGGGAAGCCATCGCCGGAATCCAAGCCAATAACCCCTTCATCATCGATCTTCCGCTCATAAAGGCTTTTGAGGTAAATCGTAAATGGGATTCTCTGTAAATGTTTGGATAGGTGAATTAGGGGTTTGATTTTGAAATTGGCTTGCAGGCGGTGGTGGGGAGGTTGGGGGAGGCGGAGTTGATGGTGGTATTGGACAATCACATCAGCAAGCCAGGGTGGTGCTGCAGCAACTTCGACGGAAATGGGTTCTTTGGGGATCAGTACTTCAACCCGGAGAAGTGGATCGAGGGGCTCACTAGAATGGCTACCATGTTTAACGGCGTGGCCCATGTTGTTGGTATGAGCCTTAGGAATGAGCTTCGTGGCCCAAAGCAGAATGTCAACGATTGGTACAGGTACAATACACTTCGAATTTGATTTTTAAATATATATAGCTTATAATATCAATTATCTAAATTTGATTTTTAGGGTCGAAATTAGATAAAAATATGTTTATCAGTAAGGGTATTCCTGTCATTCCAGAATCTGGCTAATCCAAATTATTGATTAGATTAGAGTTGGGTTAGATTTTTTTTTAGGTTCGGTTGAATCTTTTGAAAACTAAAATAATTAGGTTAGTTTGCTTGCTGGGTCGACGTATTTTTTTTGTCACCTTAATCAAACCAACCCGAAAGTAAGGGTACAACTTAATCCAACTCAACTCTAGTTTTAAAATTATTATAAAGATTAAGAATATTTAACCTTCGTAATCGATTTGATATGAGATTTTAGATATTAATATAATATGCATGGTAGATAAATAGAGTTTTTTAAATAATTAAAAGAAAAAATTGACTACTCAATCTAACTCAACCCAACTTGAATTGAGTTGTGAACTTTATTCGAGTTCCTTGAGTCACCAATTCCTTGACCAATCTAAAATTTTAGATTGGTTTAAAAGATTTTCTCAACTCAACCCGTGTATGTCTTTATTTATTAGACATTGCTAATATTTAAATTAGAAGTTTAGTAGTTGATTTCATGTGCCTATTTAGTCTTTAAACTTTCAAAATTACCCTTTAATTCCTAAACTTTTGATTTTTTTTTTTAAATTTAATTCACAAAAACTATCGGACATTATTGAAAATTTAGGATTCCAATCTTTTTATATTTAATACATCAATTAAATATTTTAAATTTATCTAAATACAAAACAGAAAGTTTAGAAATTTAGTAGACAATATTAATACCCAGTAGGAACAAATCTCAAAATTTAGACACTAAACTTGTAATTTAGTTTTTTTTTTTTTAATTTAGAAATGAAATTAGAAACAAAGATAAACTGGAGAGTAAAAGGAATGGGTTTGTACTAAAATCATATGAACACAAGATTTGATCATAATTTCATATGAATGTGATGAACCAATGTTGTTGGAAGGTACATGCAAAGAGGGGCGGAGGCAGTTCACGCAGCAAACCCAGACGTTCTTGTAATTCTCTCAGGACTTAGCTTCGACAAGGACTTATCTTTTCTCAAAACCCAACCCATAAACCTCACATTCACAGCCAAATTAGTGTACGAGGTTCATTGGTATGCATTTTCCGACGGCTCCTCATGGCAATCAGGCAACCCAAATCAAGTCTGCGGAAGAGTAGTCAACAACTTAATGAAAATGTCCGGATTTCTCTTAGAACAGGGGATGCCTCTGTTTCTGACCGAATTCGGAGTCGACCAAAGAGGCACCAACGTCAACGACAACAGGTATCTAAGCTGCTTCCTGAGCGTCGCAGCCGAGTACGACCTCGATTGGGCGGTGTGGACGCTCGTTGGAAGCTACTATTTGAGAGAAGGGGTTGTTGGGTTGAACGAGTTCTACGGGTTGCTTGATTGGAATTGGTGTAATCCTAGAAATTCTAGCTTCCTCCAAAGGATCTCCGCCCTGCAGACACCCTTCCAAGGCCCAGGACTAGCCGAAAGAAGGCCTTACAGTGTCATGTTCCACCCATCAACTGGGCTATGCGTGGGGAGGAAGTCGCTATTGGACCCACTAAGATTAGGCCCATGCGCCGATTCAGATCCTTGGTACTACACGCCGCAGAAGTTTTTAACTCTCAAAGGCACGTACTTTTGCATACAAGCGCAGGACATGGGGAAGCAGCCGAGATTGGGGATAATATGTACTGTCTCAAATGCTCAATGGGATATGGTTTCTGATTCAAAGATGCATCTTTCTTCGAAACTCGACGATGGATCCGTGGTTTGCTTGGACGTTGACCCAAGTAGTAATGAAATTGTCACCAATGCTTGTAAATGCTTGAGTCGGGACTCGTCGTGTAACCCGAGTAGCCAATGGTTCAAGCTCGTTAATAGTACTAGAAGCTTGGGCGCGGCAAGGTCGATGATTAGTATGGTGGGTTCTTCTTTGTCGTCCAATCTTGTGCCTAAGTTGTTTGTGCAGTAATTGTTAAGGCTAAATTAAAGAGAAAAAAAACATGCCCCCATGCAGGATCGAACTACAGACCTTCAGTTTACAAGACTGACGCTCTACCACTGAGCTATAGGGGCTGTTGATGTAAATCAAGATTTGAAATTATTACATGCAATTTCATGGATACGTGTCAATTATTATTGAATTATACTCATATTGGCGGATACCATCTACCTTGAAAAGCAGAATTCTAATGGGTTAAATAAACGAACGGTTTATCTTATAATATTCAAAGTCATAGAGAATAACGAAGAAAATTCAATTTGGAAAAAGAAAACTAAAGGGTACGACTGAAGTATACGGATTTGTTTAATAAGGCTAAATTTCTAAATTTAGAACGACACGACAATTCAACGAAAGCAACGGGTATATGAATCCAAAGAAAAAGAGACAAATGAATGATGAAGTCGAGAATAGGGTACATTGGAAGCCCCACCACTTTGACATATATATATTCCATTCACAGCCAACTTGAGTTCCTTTCCGGCAAATAAGAAGAAAAACTACCAAATTTCCACAGGATATGAAGAACACAGGCTGGTTTTTGTAGAGGGCATTTGGAACACACCCAAGACGCCTGCTTTTTATCCTTCTATCTTTATCTTTTGTGCTTTCATGAAGTTTGGCGCCACTAAGCATGGATAATTATTGAGTTCCATACCTTATACCATTATGGTTCGTGGTCCATAATCTTACCTTTTCTACTAGTGCTAGTGGGTGTGAATAGTGCACGGTAGATATCACTCCAAAATATCCATTTCTTCGTATCAAGTGGGATGAACATGAGGCTCTAAACTTCTAGACTACATAATTCAATCACAAATCAAGATGGTTGGATCCTTTTTGATTCTCTATAACCAAGAATGTGGCTTGAAATTTCTCGACAATGCAAGAGGTGGACCCTCGTTTGAATTGAGTGTATAACATTTTTCCTGTGATATGACCATATTAGAATTTCTTTAGGTAAGATGTGGTTCAGAGACGAAGGTGGAAGTTGGTGGATATATATTACATGAGAAAGAGAGGGTTATATGAATAACCAATCCTACCGGATTACGAGGATATGAAGTAAGAAATGCTTAAAATAATTCAAAGTTAATATCTATATCAACCAAGATGTGTCTTTTTTATTTTTTTATGGTTCAACTATAAGAACTTCAAAGTAAAGCGTGCTTGTTTTGGAACAATTGTAGGTTGGGTGACCTCCTAAGTGTTTTCGTGGGAAGCACAAGAGTAAAGACAAAATCTCTAATAATAATCTTAAAAGGGCTTGTGTTGGTTTGTAATAATAATGTTCACTTTTAGAACCCGTTTAAGACAAGTAGATAACATGGTCATGTCCTATGGTTATGGTGGGATCATCAAGTGTTGGATTCAGATTTCAAATCTTATGAAACGTTACATTTCTCGTCCACCCTTTATTAACTGGTACTTGTGTGGAGTGCAACACCCTTTGTCTTGAATACTATCACAAACTAACACAAGTCATTTTAGCGTGTTTTATCCTCACTCACATGCATCTTAGAACAAAGTCTTAGTTTATTCATTTACCTCTCTTTTACTCATATGTCACATACCCACTAGCTTCAGTCTAAACTACATCTTACAAGAGAAGTACCACTCTAATACCATTCGTAGACAAAAAAAATTTGGATCAAGTTTCAAATTTGAGTTCTAAATCCTGAACATGAATTGTTACGTGGATCGAGTGCACTAGCTGAGCAAAATCAAATTTGAAACTCTTACCTTACCCAACAATCGAGACAACCCGTTGATCACGACGACTATACGAGGGTCCGAGCTAGATCACGCATCCATTTTGAACATCATAAAGAAATTTGAGAATTCACGAAAATAGAATAAGAAAGTGATGAGAAATTTGAAGGTGTTTGAGCAAGTGGGCAAGTTGGGGGAGCTACCACTAAGGGCTTTTCTTGTTTTCATATTATTTTAATGGGTGGGTGTTGGTCGATCCGAGTTTTCCTAGTCAGAGACAGACAACGAAATAGATTTTTGATTAATTTCATAATATCAGGAAGCTTCTAGTACCAATATTTCATGTCCTTTAAAGCTTATATAATCTCGTTTAATTCCACTTAACTTACTAATTGTTTGACCCAACTGGATCGGTTCCCTCCTTTAATTAGTCAACCACATTTGTTTACTCCAACTTGGTTCTATATAGTCAACTCTCTCTTAACCTCTTAATTATTTAATTAATTCTATTGCTTCTTCTAATTATTTACGAATAATTCATAACCCATCATCCATATACAATGCACGAACATGTTATCGAAAAATTGTATAAATATTTGAATATGCACTTAAATCTATTCATTTTATATGTTTTCTTCGTAACCAATAATTATAGTTTAAGAAGTTCATTCACGAGTGTACGTGGGTTAGGTTTGATTGAAAATTAGGTTAATCGATTTGGTGATCCAAGCAACCTGAACTGAAGTGCTCGACTTCTAACTTTTGCTTACTTTAAGATAGAAGACATCGATTCTCTTTGTATAGTTAGTTTAGCTCACAACCGTTCGAGTTCGGATCTCACTAGCAGCATCAATTAATTAATTGAAGAGTGAAACATGGATGAAGAAAGCTTTTTTATTGATATGTAGATATCCATTAAAAAATATTCTTCTTTTTTATACGCGCATGGTGGATTGAAACTTAGATAGTCAGAAGCTTGCCTACAACCCACATCGGGTGGCTTGGAAATTCGGTACAAGGTATTATGGTAGAGAGCTCTTATCCTTCCAATTGGATTGTAAGCTTTTTAGATTGTCGGAGCTGCAAAGTTACCCAAACTTCCAATTCTTCTTACATACGTATGGCTTGAATCTAATCTAAGTGGTGATTTTCTTCGTGGGGGATTTGTGGAAGCCCCTGCTTAGGTTAGGAGTCACCTTAGCAATCTGCTTTCTGATTACTTTCTAAGGATACTGAGTGTTTCGTGTTTTATTCTTTTATCAAAGAATCCACAAAGAAGAGACCACCGTGAAATATGCATCCATATGGCTTGGTTGGTTGGGTTATGAGGTTTTTTTTTTTTTATAATTATTTTAAAAAATACTACTTATTAGTTTAGTAACTAAATCTCGTTCAAATATCACAAATCATAATTCATCACTAACATTGATTACAAACGTCAAATATTCTTAATCTTCATAATAATTTTAAAAGTATGGTTAGATTGTAACTCTATTTTCGAGTTGGTTAGGTTAACCCAACAAATAATATATCAACTCAAATTTAAAATTTCCAAAAATTAAACAAAAATATAAATAAATCTAACCCTCCAACTTTCATGTTTTGTTTTGAGTTGGATAGTTCAGGTTGGTCGAGTTCTCAGATCATAAGAACGCCTCTAATTAAATCCTGGACGATGAGTTCAATGATTCTCGTATTAAGTGAAAATTGATATTAATTTGAAATTATGAACACACAATTTTTTATTTGATAATTTGAATATGTATACATACATATATATATATATGTATATGTGTGTGTGAGGCATGCAAGGTCAGGGAAGCATGTGGGCCAAGATTGATAATTAAATAACAAAATAGCTTTTAAGCTTCCTCGGTGATGTTAATTAACAATTAATTAACTAATTAAGCTCACCAATCAATGCCAGATGCTCCACAGTCCAACCAAAATATTTAACTACATGGGATACATAAATGGTGAGAGCTACACGACAAAATCCACTTTCTTCGAGAAGAGATTAGTTATTAATTACCATTATTAATTCATCATTTAATTATTTAATTACCTTTAACTTCTTAGATAACCTCAATCAACCCCAAAGTTGCCAAAACATATAATTTTAACTCTTATAAATAATTGTAATATAATGAAATAAATATTTAAAAAATTAAAAATTACTATTTATGAAGCGGCGGCCAGCTAGAAGGCAATTGGAATTTTTTTTTTCTTTTTTGTCTTTTTTCTATCAAACCCAAAAAAGTCTTTCACCATCCAACTCATATGGATATTATCTTTGCTTCTACACCTTTCTTTTTATATATGTATATATATATATATATATACCAACTTGCTTGCTTATACAATATGATATATATTGAGCCCTCAATTTTATAATAATATATATACATGTCAATAACTCAACGAGTGAGTATTAACGTTCACTTTATCACCAGAATTATAGAGATCATGTTTCTTATTTATATGTTCATGATCTTCCTTTTAATTAATGAACGTGGGATTGTTCCTCTGCTGAGAGATGAAAATGACGCTAAGAAATTAAATTAAGAAATAAATCCTTATTAATTACATGTTAAAAGAAGTTACACAGCCACCCTTGATAATATAAACATGCAAAAATAGGAAAATTTTTAGAACAATAAAATAATAAAAAGAACAAATTTGTTCCTAATCCATTATCTGCAATTCATAATATTCGAATTGGGCGAAAATGAGAGTTTCCAGGATTTTAGCTCTCCGTCCAGGCTTCCGCTGCACACTGATACGACGCCGTCCGACTCCCCTTCCGATACCACCACCAGCGATTTCACCGGTTTTTTATGACCTTCCAGTACTGACAAGCAGTTAAAACTACCATCTGCTCCACGTTGCCACACCCTCACCGTCCGATCCGCGGATCCACTCAACAACAAATCCCACACGTAGATCAAACACAGAATCGCGTTTCTGTGACCTCTTAATGCGCCGATCACCGCCATGTGGTTCGCACTGTCTTCTCTTTCCCAAACCAGAACGGACCGATCACAAGCCCCCGAGAAAAGCAATGAACCGTCGTCGTTTAGCGCCAATGCATTCACTGCCGATTTGTGCTTCTCTAATGTCGCCACCAGTACATGACGTTTCTCCGTCTCCGGTTTCGTCCATACTCGGATTTTTCTATCGGCTGAACCGGTGTACACAGTCCCCCCGGCGGAAACAGCCACCGTGTTGATGGCGTCCTCGTGCGCTGCTTTCACGGACTCGACACAGCGGTGTTTAGAGCCTTGCCAGACTTTCAAACTCCGATCCCAAGAAACAGAGTAAACAGAGTCACCGTTGACGGCGAGTCCGGTAACGGCGTCAGCGTGTTGAATCCAGAGAACCTTTTTGTGACGACGGACGTTGACGTAATTACTCGGGAGTATAAATCGGCGTAAACGGTCGTTGACTGTAGGGAGAGTGTTGACCAATTTGAATTGTTTGGTCTTCTCACTCAAATTCCAGACGCGGATTTTGCCGTCTTGGTGAGAAGTGAGGATTTCGCGGCGGAGAAAGGATATTCCCTTTACAGAACCAGAGGATGAATCTCGAGCGTTGAATGCGGTGACGTGAGAGAAAGTAATTCGATCGTAGACGTTGATTTCATGAGCGGTGGCGACGTAGAGATAGGCGCCATGGACGGCGAGATGGGAGATTGGGAGCTTGAAAGAGGCGAGGTGGTGTTGAGAAACAGAGACGTTTAAAGCATCGGTGATGGTGGGGAGTTTTTGAAGAGATGGAATGGACGGTAGAGATTGAAGGGAGAGATTCGTTTGGAGACTGGAATAGCTAGTGTCGGAACTAGGCGTCGACGTCAACGACGACGAACAATTAGCCGACATTTCTGAAAGACTGCTTCCGTCGGAACTTAAGTAGAAGGAGGAGGAGGAGGGTTCAGGCGATTTATTACAACTGGGCTTGGCGGCGGTGGAGCAGGGGAGTAGCCATGATCGGAGACTCATGCCGGCGACGCCGAGAAAGAGTGGAAGAGAGGAAAAGGGAGGAGATGAAGAAATGGTGATGACTCTGAGTTGGGGAAAGGTATAAATAGAGGAACAAAAAAGAGTGTAGGAGAGGTCCAATGAGAGAGTGCCACGTGGAGATAAGGGATTGTCCTCACGATACGGCGCGTCCGATGTAAGAAAGAATGAAGGCAGCGTAGGGTCAATTTTGGAATAAGAAAAAGAGGGTAATTCATAATTAAAAATAAAAGAAAATGGTAATTTGTTGAGCTTAAAAAGTATCGGAAGACAGAGAGGAAGGTGACAGTCAAGGTGAGGCAAGTGGACGTTGAGCGTCACGGCAATGGGAATACAGATTTTTCTTTTGTTCGAAGTTTCCTTAAATACCCCTCTCATTGTGGGCCCAGGATCAGGCCCATTTTGTTACAACAAGTGGGACCCCCGAAATGAATTTTTTAATATTATATTTAATAGATTATTGATCTATTTAGAGTTTAAATTTTTTTAAGTTAAATTAATAAAAAAAAATTAATCTAAAAAGATATCTACACTTTAGGTTTCACTCGAAATTAATATAATTGAATGAGAAAGCAAAGTACATGACATTAAAGTGAAGAAGGCTCAATAAACACAGACGAACATGATGCAAGGACATAACATAAATGAGACCACCAATTATTTCATAAACTATACTTTTTTATACGACGGTTTTGGAATTTCCTACCCACACATTATAATCATTATTTGGATTTTATAGGATAATTAGATTAATTTATGTTATAATCTGTTTCAAATTTATGATAATTAATGTGGGTTTATTATTTCTATGAATATGTAGTTGGAGGATGTGATTATTTATTGCATGGGGACCATTTTCTCAATTAATTTTTACATTAATTATCGCAGGAAATTGAATCCAAATTTCCCCCTTCTATTAATGAATAGTTATACAGATATTTTCTGTTGAGATAATAAACACTTTAAGAGCAAACGACAAGCACCAATAAAAAGAAGTCATATCGATCGGAGAGTAACAAAACATTTTTTATAAACTTGTGTATATTTTTTTCGAGATTATTCCTTGTTTAGCTAAATAGGGATCAAGATTACGGTTCCCGTCTCTCCCTCCTTGACTCAGTCCCATTCTCGCCTCACTCCACTTTTATATATAATAAGTTAGTTTTGTACCTTTTATTTTTATATATATATATATATTTTAGAAATGAGGTTAAAGTTAAATTATATTTTTTATAAAATATGCGTGGATGAGATTTTTACTTTTGAAAACTATAAATTATTTGAAATGAATATTTTAAAAAATATATGCAAAAAATGAAGGAAGAATTTTGGGGAAATGAGAAGCCCGATTTCCACAAATTCTTTGTAGAAAATCCTCGCCTTTGAACCCCACTAAAATAAATAGAGAATTTCACGAAGATAAGAATGAAAAAGACTTTCTCGTCTCAGTCCCATGAACATCGCTAGACACCAAGAAGCGAACCAGAGAGAACATTTCTGTTCATAAGTTTGGCAACCATTGTTGCATTCAGAAGATGACAATGGGGAACAAAGTTTTATGGGTGTGTTTTGTTTTGTTTTGAGTTAAAAAAATATGAACCTAGATCATGTCAAATTTGATGTATGCTTAGCGATCAACATGAACCATCCAACATGATTTGATTGTTTAACACTAACATGTTAATGTCGTTTAAAGTCATTGTCTTGTCTTTCTCCAAAGACATGCAGTGTCGGGTGTTAGCCAAAGGATAAAAAAGGTGAGACTTTTAGAACACAAAACGTGATTGAGAAGTGATGAGGAAGGTAACCAAATAATGCAACAGGGCTTGGTGCGTATACTTCCATCACATGCTATCAATATCATATGGTTGGTTTAGAACTTAAAGGCAGAGTTATCTTCTTGCATTTACTATCATAGACTTATCATAGACTTAGATTGACAAATACACCAACGGGCAGTGTACGAAGACAATCGTGATGTTTGAAACGACCTTCTAAGTGCTTAAAAAGTAACGAGGAATGGTTCACCAACCATCATCTATTCCAAGGCATGTTGTTGGACTAGGCTATCCAAGGCATGTTGTTGGACTAGGCTATCCAAGGCAGTGGTTGCAAGCCCATTTTTTGGAATAGAATGGGCTGGGGTAGGTGAGTGGGCGATGGGTATGGAGGCGGCATTGTTCATAAGGATTTTGGAACTGAAGGAAAAGAATCCGAATCATAAAATAAATCTAGAAATTTACGATGATCACGATTGCGCACGTAGGGACACATGTCGCCAAACAACAGAGATGCACCTCGAGTGCAAAAGAGGGCACACATCGCCACCAAAACCATCGGGAGGATCTGACCTACTCGCCCAACCTGATACTGAGGCACAATCCACTCCAACCGACCTAACTCGATTCGTACCCTCGCCAACAGAATTGCATCACGTGTTAAACAGGGAGCGCATGTACTCCTCCCTCTAAGTGTATCGTCAGTAAGTATATGTAGTTGTGCGCGTGAGTTTCGTCTTGTATTTTTATTATGTTATTTCGAAACTTCAAAAATCTAGTCACAGTACTAACCTTTTAACATATATCTTCAAATATGAAAATTTAAAGCTCTAATCTAAAAAATAATATTAAAAGAAATAAAACATAGAAAAGACTCTTTTAGAGTTTACCACAAACCTAAAATCGAATCGATTCAATTCAGGTTAAGAAAAATGAACCGAACCCTATTCAAAATGTTAATCCAACCTCATCCAACCCTTATAGTTCGGGTTAGATTGTTCCATGTTGTCTGGTTGAATGTACACCGAGAGATGAAATTTGAGTGACGGGAAGATCCTTCGCTTTGAAAAGAGGCGCGCACACACACATAACCCAGCATGGTTAGGTTAGAGTTGCTAGTTTCATCAAATCTTTAATTTCCATATTATTATTATTATTTATTTATTATTTAAATAAATAAAGAATAGTGGGTGGCATTAATTACAGCGTTTGTTTTGTCAATTATGAGGAACCCCAAAAACCCAAAAGAAATAAAAAGAAATAAAAAATAATAAATAAACCTTAATATGAATAAAGGGGTTTCTTCTGTGTCAGCAATTTCAAATTACATTGAAACTCACTCCCACATCCATATCCATATACATTACCCATGACGTGGCCTGCATCACCTGGTCCACGTGTCATACCCCCACACCATTCACTGACATGCCACCACCATAATGTTAATTACCCTCACTCCTCTTCTTCTGCTTACACCTATTATTCAAGCTACTCATTTTAAAAAATATTATGAAAATGAAAAATATTTGACGTTTATAGTCGATATTAGTAATGCATTGTGACTACTGAATACTCATATCACCAACTCCGGGAACTCTATCGGCTGGTTGGTGTGGGAGTAAAATATTAGGGGACAACATTGATTTCACAGAATGAAACATAATATCATATTATGTTGATCAAAATGAACAGAAACATAAGACATAAACAACATAAGACATAAACAGCAAAGAAACAAAGAGGGATGCGATGATGATGCCTCTTTTGGGGACGGACTTTTGCCACAAATAGTGTGTGTAAGGCATGGAGGAGGAAATTAATACAAGGAAAAGACCCAAATTAAAGCCTTCACCTTCCTTCCACCAACCTGGCTGCTGCTGCTGCTGCTGCTGCAGCATCTGCCGCTGCCTGCTGCTATGTGGAAGAACCCATTGGCGCCAACCAGGCAAGTCACTCAACCCAAGTGGTAGCTGTGCTTGCTGCTGCACCACCACCACTCACACTAACATTTCCTTCTTTCTTTTTCTTTCTTTCGTTCTATCCACATTTTGCACCCATTTTTAGGATACTTCATACTGATCACCGTCGTATTCTTCATCAACGCCACCGCACCTTTGGCTACTATTACTGCCCCCAATGCTGCTACCACTGCTGCTGCTGCTTCCATTCACGGCTTCCTCCTGTTGGTCAACCACTGTTGTCGCAGTTGCAGCAGCCCCATCATCTTCGCCGTCCATCTCATCATTGCCAGAAGATGGAGTAGTCGAGAGACCAATGGTAATAGGCTGCTGCTTCTGGCCGCCAATGGGCAGTGGCTCCGTCAGTTCCCTCCCGTCCCGAGGCGGTGAAAACACCACTGGCAGGTAGTGGTCCATCTCGCATGGAAACTTTGAGTTCTTAAAGTGCTCCTTTAGTGCTTCCAGTCCCTTCAGTTTTTGTCTTAAATATTAAAAAACCCCATAAAACAAAACAAAACAAAACAAGAATCCATGATCATCAGGCACCTGAACTCTAGCATAGGTGACTTCACAGATTTTCCTGGAATTGAAAACCTCCCAAGGTTGAAGATGAAACGCCTTGTACAGCCTCCATGTGGCCTCCGGCGAGGTCATGTTTACAAACCCATATCCAACGTTGCACTTGTTGCTGCAAATCACAATGACCACTCTCATATGCATCATTTTGAAGTAGTTCTTGAAATAGATACACACAATTACTCACTTGAAATCAATGGGTAGATATACAAAATCGTAGGAGGAAAGTGGCTGGCTATGCCCGTCGCCCATCTGCTCGTTGCAGTGAATGCAGTGGTTGTCCAACATGTTCAACAACAACTTCTGACTGCACCCAAGTCAGACAACTATACCAATAAAAAAAAGATACCCATGTATAATTACAGAAATTAAAAACAACCCATAAATTTTTGAAAACGTAGCAGTTGAAATTTGAAGCGAAATTGGTTGTTTTCTTCACGAACCTGTACTTGTTGGGGATGTTCTTGATCATCACAGTGGTTCTTGAATCTCTGCAATCGGATTCCACCATGTTGTTGTCGTTTATAAGGAATCGAGAGTCGAACTTCCTGGATTGTCTACATTTCCTTAGCTTATTCCTACTGGGCTGCAGCTGCTGTGGCGGTTGGTCGGCAGCAACAGCGGGACTACTGTGGCTGATCTTTGAATTCTTTCTCAATGTCTCACACGATTCTCTCTCGTCGATTTTATTGCACGCACCGCCGCCTTCCAAATCGAGAGACGCCATTTTTCCATTCACATCGACGGACTCCAAGCTCTTCCTGGGGTTTCTCGGGCTTCGACTCCCCTTCCGCGGATTCAGTTTCCTGGAGAAACTATGGGGTTTGGAGTAATACCAGCGCGGTGGAACATTTGAAGCTGCCCCACCTGAGAAATTCCTCGGCGGCGTGGGAGGAGGCGGTGGCGGCGGAGGCTGAGAGGGTGGGCATTTCAGACTTCTAGAGTATATATTATTCGAGCCGCAGATGGCCGGAGCGGTCAAGTTAGCATTGAAAAACTTGTTGCCATGGCCGCCCGGCCGACTGAACTCAATCACTACTGATTTCCCATTGATTTCCTTTCCGTTCATCTCCTTTAGAGCCTTTCCAGCATCCCTAATGTCGAAAAACTCAACGAACCTTTGCTGCATCTTCAATGGCGTCTCTCTTAACTCCTTAACAGGACCTTCAAATTAAACACAAAAACCAGCGATGAACAGAAGAGATTTCAAATAAGAAAAGTAAGAAGAGTTCATTTCATGTTTATAAAGATTTTGTTGTAGTCAGACAAAGAGAATAGACAGAAAGTAAGCAAAAGAGACCCATCAAAGATTAAGATAAATATAAATGAATAAACCCCACATTCCAGTCCCCACAAATCTAACCCACCCACAAGCAAAACAAACCCCAAAAACACGTCGTATTCAGATCCCTTACGAACAAACAAAAATCAAAGAACAAACCCAGAAAGGAGAAGTTTAATAGAATACCAAAAGTCTCGAAGATTTCTTTGAGACAGGAAGTGGAAACAGTGGAGTCCAAATTGAAGACGACGATAGTGCCCTGATTCTTCCCAGCCGGAACAGCATTACTGGCCGGAACGACGAACTGGGCCCAAACAGCATGGCCGGCGATGAGGCCAGGCGCTGGAGAAGGACGAGGGAGAGGGAAATCAGGGAATTGAGGAGCGGAATTTGAAAAGAAGAAACGGTTATTGCTGTTGTTGTTGTTGCTGCTGCTGTTGTTAAAATAGTTACGAAGGCGACACTGATGGTGCATGTGCTGATTCCGAATCTCACGCAAGGCCCTCTCGGCGTGCCGAATGTCATAGAAATGGACGATAACAATCCCTTCCTTAACCCTTTCCATTTGCACTCCTCGAACCTCCCCAAACACCTCCAATTCTCTTCTCACCATCGTCTCGCTTACATCGCAAGGAACTAAACTCACCACCAACGACCGAGTCGCAACCGACGACACCGCCTGTCCTAACGACCGCACTGGTATATACCCCGGCGCCGGAGTTGGAAACGGCGCGTAACCTACATCACCCTCGCAGAACGGCAGAAGAGGGACATCGCCGATTGGTGGATATGGCGAAGAGTACGGAAAGAAAACCTGGTGGGGTTGCGGCATAAACACAGTAGTCGAATATCTCGGCCGAAACTCTTGGGCTGTCGGGTCCAAACTCCCCGGAAAACGGCCATAGACGCCAGTCTCCGCCATGAGCCGTGGGAAGAAAACAAGAAAGTAGGTCGGACGGAAACGGAGAAAATGGCTGTTGTCTGTGTGTGTGGTTGGTTGTTACTCAAGTTAAGGACATGGCGGAATAGGACTAGCGAGTATGTCGGCGTCGGTGTCGTCGTCGTCGGCGGCGTCTCTGTTTCCGATTCTCTGGGGCTTGGGGTTTGAAAATAATGGTAGAAAAACGGTGTGGATTTGTGTCCGAAGGCTACGACGGTATCTGAGTGTGAAAAAGTTGAGTGGAAAAAAGCAGGCAGAGAGAGAGAGAGAGAGAGAGATGAAGGGTTTTGGTTGTTTACTTTCTCTGTATAATCCACCTTTTGGGGCCAAGGTCCATGAAAATGTCCTTTGCTCTCTGGAAAGACGAAGACGAAAAGACGGGAATACCCCTCGAGATGCTTCGTGATTAATCCACAGCCGTACACGTGGATCCGATGAGGGATAAAGAGGGAAGTCTTGCACACGAGGACAAATAATAATTAAAATTGCGTCGGGTGCCCAATAGTGCCTTTTTCAGGTTGTTGTTTTTGACTACTCGTACTTCTTGACCCCTTTCCTTCTTTTTATTTATTTATTTATTTATTTATTTATTTATTTCTTTTTTCAAATTTTATTTATTTATTTATTTATCTATTTCTTGTCCCAATCTAAATTTTTCTTATTTGGTTCAATTATTGAGATTTTCTTTTACCAGTTCCTTTGTATTTTTCTTTTTAATATATATATATATATATATATATATATTTGCATGCTTCTGAAATTAATATAGGTTCCATGCAAATACACCCATGCACCAATTCCCTTCCGGCTCGACACGGGTCCGATTGTGATGGAATTAAGAAAATATTTTGGGCTAGTTCAAAATTTTGGATTAGTTAGACTAGTTCCAACCACCACTTAAGTAGTTCAAGTCTCGTAAAATCATGCAAGTGCCCACTCTCCTTAGTCATAATAGGTCGATCATAAGGTATTAGTTTAGGTGGCTGTTGTAATTGGTGGCACCGTTGAATTTGTTGAAGGTATGAACATCTATTATAAGTACTTCAACTTGACAAGAGTCGTTTGCATTGTCTAACTAACTTGGTTGTGGATCAATGACTGTACTCCTTAAAGGTAATATAGTGATCGGCTTATCCTTAGATGTTGTCGATACAATAGACTTTGGATATCTCCGAGTCCACTTCTGACGTATCGGGTTCCAAATACCTCAATAATACCATAATCTATTACATAAATAAATTATTGGTCACAACACTCTATATTGAAGTTGGGTTAGCTTGTTGGATTGTTTTTTTTTTTTTTAATAACATAAATTGAATGATTTTTTAAAAAGTATCATAAGTTTACAATTAAATGATAAAAATAACGTCTCATGAATGAAACAATGTGGATCCTACGTTCGTAGTAGAGGAGAATAAAACATTTTTTTATTAGAGCTTGGAAACCTCTTAACGGACACGTTTTAAAATTTTGAGAAGTCCCAAAAATAAAATCGAAAAAAAGACGTTAACAATGGAAAAAGATAGAGAAGCATATGCTCCCGAATCACCTAAAGTCGAAGTCTCCGTCGGAGAGTGAGTAAGTAAACCCTGCAGGTAGGCCTCCCCAATTCAAAGCTCATTCACTTTATCATCCAACTTAAATGATAATAATTATAATAAATATAATTTAAAAAAAATTGTTTTTGTTTTTGTAATTTGATAAATATTTCAAATATTTGTTTTAAATTTTAAATGTAAAAACTTATAGCACCAAAATTGGAAGGAAATAGACGTAAAATAAATAAAAGAAATATTATTTAATACTTTAAAAAATTTAGAAGCGGAATAAATATAAAATTTAAAAAAAAATGAGGGCATAAATTAGTAATTTAATAATTTAATAAAGGTGTTAATATAAAAATAATAATAATAATAATAATAAAAACACAGTGTAAATGGGGCTCTATTATCCACAAAATATGGTATTAATATACAAAATAAAGAGACAACCTCGCAACCCACTCCCCAGATTGTACTCTCCTCCTTAAAACTGGAGAACCTCTTCTCTTTCTCTCTCTACTTTTCTAGGCTTACTATTTTCCACGTAGGAATTTAACATTTTATTTTCTAGGCTTACTATTTTCCACGTGTTTTGTTTCAATCATTTTTATTATATTATCTAAATTTTTTACGTAATTATTGTCAAAAATAAATTAAATAAATAAAGTTTATTATGATTTTCTCTCTTCCTTTTGTTTAACACAGATTCTCTAACCCTCAGTTTCCCAATTTTGTTGTTCTTTTATATATAAAAAATTGATTATTTAAAGAAAACTGAGGGAATGAACTTGTATAATATGGCTATGAATTTTGGATTTTACCGTAGGGTGAAAAGGATGTTACCTGATGGAAGAGGAAATTTAACCAACCCAAATAGAAAATTAATATTTTTCTTTATTTTATTAAACAGTGGAAGATTGTTATAATATCTGATAAACCCTAAAATTTCAAACTCTTCTATCTTTCTTTGTTGGATTAAAGTCTCTACTCTATTAGTATAAGACCTTTTGGAGAGCCCAAAACAAACCCATGAGAGCTGATGCTTAAAGTGGACAATATCATACCATTATGGAGAATCGTGTTCATCTAACTTTCTTTACTATCTCATTCGCTATTCAACGTATTTATTTTAAATAACTATTTCAACATTAAAAAATAAATATAATATTTCAGGAAATTATTCATAACATAATATTGTATTAATTACTGCTTAATGTTGTAAAATGTTTTGTATATTAATTATTAATAGTTGAGATTCAACTAAATATTTAGTTGGAATTTACCACTATTATTATGTTTATATTTTAATTTTATGATTTATTATTATTATTATTTTAAATGAAATGTATTTCTTATGCTATATAAAGCTTCGAAGACATTAAATATTTAAAAAAATTAGTATGTTGTATTTCTTAATTTTATATTTATTACATATTATTTACATAAACTAATAATAGTTTTATT
Organism: Cucurbita moschata; assembly: GCF_002738365.1. Lineage (NCBI taxonomy): Eukaryota > Viridiplantae > Streptophyta > Magnoliopsida > Cucurbitales > Cucurbitaceae > Cucurbita > Cucurbita moschata. Next base: position 3,787,805 of record NW_019268537.1, read on the forward strand.
TATGCTTTTCAAAACTGGAAAGAAGAACTATTAAATTATTTTCTTCCTAAAAATTTGCACAAATTATAAAAATGTTTCCTGAAGTGAGAAAAGAAAAATAATAAACATATATATTTTTTACCTCAATAGAAAATGTAAACAAAAACAAGGCGACAACAAGGGAACAAATCGGCTAAATTAATAAAAATATTTAAATTTGTACCTTTCAACCTCCAAAACTTTTAATAACAATTTTATTTTTTTATTCAAAAAAATTACTCTTAAGGTTAATTTTATATGAAAATCTTAATATTTCATTTAAAAAATACATTTGAATTTTTTAAAAGTACCATAAACTTTGAAAGGTATTAAAAAATACACTTTTTAACTCTAAAAATTTTTATTAATATTTTAATCTTTTTTATAAACCTCAAAAATATCCTTAAATTTCTTTAGAAAGTAAATAAAATAATAAAAAATAAAAAATACCCGCCCACTTTCAAAATAGCATTAATATCCTTAAACTTTTAGAAAAAAGTTTAAAATATTTTTACCATCATACCCTAAACCTTAATTGATAGACTGTTTAACAATATGAACCTCTAAAACTTTTATATAAAAATTAAAAGGTATTAATTATACTTTTAAAAATTTATAGGTATTTTTTAAATCTGATATTAATAATAAGAGTATTTTTAAACTTTTGAAATAGTAAAATAATAATAATAATAATAATGAAAAATCCAAAACTACGAGTATTGTTTAAAAAAAAAATTAAATTTAAGAGTATTTTTAGGACAAACTCCAAAGGTCATGTTAGGAACAGTAACTCTTTACAATGATATGATATTGTCCACTTTGAGCATAAGCTCTCGTGACTTTGCTTTGGGATTCCCTAAAAGATCTCACACCAATGGAGATAGTATTCCTTACCTATAAACTCATGATCATTTTCTAAATTAACTAAGGACTCTCCCAACAATCCTTCTCTCGAACAAAGTACACTATAGAGCCTCCCCTAAGACCTATGAAGCCCTCGACAATCCTCAGCAACCCTCCCCTCAAACAAAGTACAATATAGAGCCTATGTAGCCTTCGTACAGTTCAGAGATATTTTTATTAATTTAACCTAATAAAATAATACACTACACATGCATATTTAAATTCAAACATGGGAAGGTGGAAGCTTAATTCATGATATTTAAGATGGTAATTGTAATTGATATTTTTGTGTTTTGAGGGATAGTTTTGTGAAGAGTGGTTGGTTAGCATAATAAGGAGAGGAGAGGAGATTCAAAAGAAGACAAGAGAAATGGATAGGTATTAAAATGGTTTGATGTGTAGTAGCTAAGAACTAGGTTGTGTTCCCCAATAGCGCCACATGATTCATGGGCCACCATCTCATCCACTCGCTTTCTGTTCTGTGTGTCCAAAGTCCAAACTCCAATCCATTTGTTTTCTTGGGTTGCAAAAAGTAAGTGAAAGGGATGTCCTGTTTGTGTTAACTTTCTCTGCCTCTGCTTCCTTCCTTTCCCACCAATCCTATGAAGGTTACTGTGTTGTAGTACTAAGCCCTTCAACTTTCAACCACAACAATACTACTCACCACCTCCACCACTGCTCATACTATTTCCACTACACAACCCTCCTCCTCCTCCTACTACTCCTACTATCTACACATATTAATTACTTGTAAGTCTAGGACGAGGCACTTTTGTTTTGTGTTCACTCACAAGGACCTCTCTACATTGATGAGAATATTCAAAACACAAACTGCTACCACACACTCCATTCTTTCGCCCCATCCCTCCCCCTCCCAATCAACAAACCAAAAAAAAAAAAGAAAAACACACACACACATCAAAAAGCAACCCCAAAACAATATAGGCCAAATATGTGTTTTACTTGTTTAAGACGGTGGGAGGGAGTCACACATTTGTTAATTTAGAAGATGATCCTGGATTTATAAGTAAGGAATACATCTCTATTGGTATGAGACGTTTTGAAAAGCTCAAACAATATTTTGTTAAGCTAAATTCCTGACTCTAAATGTCAACTAACTCATTAAGCATGAACACATCTAAACTTTTCATCTACTCTATTTAACATCTAAAAGGTAAACAATATTTTGTTCCACTAAGTTCGGACTCTAAATGTCAACTAACTTATCAAGCATGAACCCATCTACTTTTCATCTACTCTATTTAACATCTAAAACGCAGGAAAGTAAAAGGATAACTTCAAAACAATAAAGATTTAAGTCTTTTAAAATATAATTTTAATCTCTATACTTTCGATTTCAATTCTTTTTATGGATGCAATTTTCAATAAATCTTAAATTCCATTTTCAATTGGATTGTCTACTATTTAGGGACACACTTTTCAGTGATTAAAGTAAGATTTATACCTTTGAGCTAGTCCAAACGTACCACCGGTATGAAGCAATCCCACCAGCAGGTCTGCATTAGCCACTTCCCAAGCAGGTAGAGTGTGAACAGGATGAACAAAGAATACCGGTTTTCTGAGCAATTTTTCAGCACGTCTCCACTTCCCCGTCCACCACATACCCAAATCTACAAGATTGGAGCGAGAATGTAACAAAGACTAGGCCTAATTCAACTACTATTATATATATTCAAACAGAAACCTAAAGTTTTAGCATGAAAAAGAATACTATTCAACCCTAGGTTTTGCAGGTCTATTTACTCATCGACGCCTTTTATGAATCAAGTCCAGATGGCAGATAGAGTAGTACACAACCAATAAATGCAAGTCTGAAGAAATTATTTACTGTATAAGATGTGAAGATTAAAATGAACTACTCGCTTTCTTGGACGGAAGTGTTCTACCAATTTACAATTCCCCACCCCCAATTTACTTCATTCTTGCCTAGGTCAACAAGAGCGCCAAGATGCTTACTGAACTCAGAAATCAAACGTTTACAATAATCCATCACTATTTGCACTCCAAACAATTGAAAATGCAAAAGAGAGTCGTACTCTGCCATGAGTGGAAACGAATTAAATTGAGGAACAACAAAATTAGTTTAGCCGAAGAGAAAGACGTGTAAGATCACCATTAGTTGTAAGCTTTTTTGAACTCACAATTGTAGTGAATATGATCATGAATCCCGATTCTCAATCTAAAATTATGGAAATGCTTGGAAATTGAATGAAGTAGAAAGTGAACCTGCGCGCCATCAGTGAACTTGCGGAAAGAAAATTGGTTTCCACTTGCTGCAACAGCCGTTTTACAGTGAAATAGACGAAGTTTCGTAGCACTGAAGCACCGTCCTCGGTGACCGGAAAAAGAAGCTCGTGAAGGTGCAAACGGAGGGGGCGTCGCCATTTTGGGTATGGCTTGCCTCGTGAGTTCCCGCCATCACCATTTTTCTTCGAATTTCTGATGTGCAAATGGATATTCATAAAATACGAAAAAAAAAAAGTTTAAATATTATTTTATGTTTTTCATCTTTTATTTATTTTAATCTCAAGTTCAATTCAAACATAGCAATGTTCATTCTTATTATTGAATCAATCTTTATTTTTAGAACTGCGGTAGACAACATCTACTAATGATGAATTTGAGTCATTACAAATGATATCAAAACTAGACATCGGGCGGGAGATGAAGGTATGCTGACAAGGACTGGCCACCAAGAGAGTAGATTAAGGTCATTATAAATAGTATCAGAGCCAGATATCAAGCGGCCACCAAGAGAGTAGATTAAGGTCATTATAAATAGTATCAGAAGGTAATGTGTATTGGCTCCCAAAAGAGTGGATTGAGACCATTCCAAATGGTATCAAAACCATACAGTGGACAACGTGCCACGTCCAGAAGTGGATTATGAAATCTCAAATTGTGAACAAATATATTTGACTATTGTTAGACTTAAAATCACTGTAAAACTAATCATGACGATTTGAAAAAAAAAATAAATAAATAAACATAAAAACAAAATCATTACTAAATTATTTTGCCAGATTCATTAACATTCAAAAGATTCTACAAATTAAAAATAAAAAAAAAATGCTCAGAAATCAAGATTGAAAATCATATACAACATTAGTAAAGTGTTAGAAGCATGTGATACACTTCAAGTTTGACATACAAGACAAAATATTCCTTTTTTCTAAAATAAGAAATATATATATATATATATATAGCGTGGGACAGAAGACAGACACACCAAACGACATGTCGTAGTGGGGTTACAAGAAGAAGCAATCATGCCTATCAAAACTGCCAACACAAGGTGGTTTGTGTGAATGGAAGAATGAGCAAATATTTGCAAGCCCAGAAGAAGAAGAAGAAGAAGAAGAAGAAGAAGAAGGGCAATGGCAATGGATTCAGAGTTTCTTTTGCCCAGAGCACCAAACTACAGTATATATTGAATATTTCATGCACCTCTCTCTCTGTTACTATTAATACTACTACTACTACTACTACATGCCATTGCTACAACAATTTGCGAGGAAGAGCTAATAATAATAATGATAATGATAATTACCTACACCAAAAATTCCCATTTGGAGGAGAGAGCATGGGAAACAATGCAGAATGGAGCAAGTGGCTGGGTGGGCCTTTACTTTACTCCTCTCCTGAACATGGGGGGACTGGATCACTGGGTTGCCCAAATATATCACCAATTCCTTCCCAACCCCTTTTCTCTCTGGCTTCCCAATAACCACCCAAATAACGGTAGCAACCATCTTCATCTTTCTCAAACCATCTCGGTTGCCATCCTCTCTCCTGCAACTTCCGAGCCTGCATCGCATTCATCAAATATAACTTTCTTGCTACCATATGCTAAACCTTCTGAATAAGATGCCATGTAATGTAGGAACCTCCTAGAACATGATCAAACTAAATGAGTTTCCTAACTTTTCAGGCTATGAATTGAACAGTGTCCCAGACATTTCGATGCAATGCATCTCTCGCACAGGATGTTTGGTTCAATAACATTCAAGAAAGAGCAGGTTTGGAATGAAAAACGTAATTTTAAGCACTTGGAAAGGAAAGTTATTCCAAACAGACAACAACATGGAAAGCAAGGAAGGGGTAGCAAAATCTGGTAACTTGAATCGATATGAATCAGTGTCTGAATCAAAACTCTAAAATGATTGGTTAGTATGCATTAGGTACCTGTCTCTGCAACTGTTCAAGTCTTAACTTCTCTGCGTTTGCCAACTCGTATTCTCCATTTTCCAGATGTCTTTGATCTGGTCTAAGCCTTGAGTCAGTTGGAGGCAGTATCTCCATCAACCCAGGTGTGAGTTCATTCAAGGATATTGCAAAGGGAGAGAGATTATATCTTGTTTTAGGTACAGATCTGTTTCTTTCCCACAGCAACACAGCTTCTGTCATCGGGTCATATCCCTTGGGCTTCATGGTTGGGTCTCCCAACACGTAGTACATTGCTTCATCCCATTTTCCCACCAACAGTGCTACCTTCTCTCCTGTTCTATTGTCTTGCACAAATCCATGGACCTGAGGAATGAATAGAAGCTCTTGAATGAAAAGAAGTTGTGATAAACAGATCGTATTATTACCACAAAACCTACCTGATGTGGGTTCCGATCTATGATAGATTGTTCCTTGAACTTGAGCTTGCAGGAGTACTTGCCACTACCTTTGATTCGCATGGTGCCATAGTGATCGCAGTAAATTTTTCCTAGTATGATATTGTAAATCGAAGTAGTGACCTTGCTCCACTGGAACGTCTCCCCATCCTCAAACTGTAAAGTAAGGACGCCCACGGGATCAAGCTGAATGGATCTCCCCCAAAACTTACCCTTGAGATTGGAGTCTGCCCAAAATTTCCAGCCTCTTCCCTCACAATGGCAAGCAACAACCATTGGATGGTGACTTACCTGAGGGCAAGGTTGTGATGGTTAGACAATGCCCAGCTAAAAATGAAACATTATCCTGCAATACAGTACTTACTTTTTCCGAGAAAAAACGAAGTCCTTTGTCCGGATAGTCAGCTTCGTAGGTTTCTCCAAGTAGAGGGTTAAATGGTTTACATTGTCTACCTTCTGTTGAAGCATAGCCAGAAACGGCAAAAGAAGCAATCTTTAAAATTCTCATCAAATCATTCCCCTGCACAATATGAATCATAATACTGATTAATTTAAGATGAAGATGTTCAGTTCAACGCTATGATAGGTATTGGATTTTCAATATAGACCTATAAGATGAGTACAGGACGTGTGGAACATCCCTGGATAGAGCTCTGCTCCTTACCAAACTTGTTAACCACTTGAAGAGGGCCAACTTTTTTCCAAAAGAGCATTAACATTTCCCTTCTCATCTCACCTTACTTAAAAAAGGCGTATTCTCTCTCTACTAACAAACATCTGCACTCTGACTATTCCTTATCATCCCTCTTAACATACATATTAAAGAATTGTAGGTCAAACACACTATAAACCAAGTCAGCAACGAAGAACACCATCACAAAGGTTGCATGATTAGTACACATTCACATTATGGTTGTAGAAATCAAAATTTTGACCCCATTTCAGTTTATGATCAATTTAACTTTCAAAGGTTGCTTGGTCTATCATTTTCTCGCTTCAAGCAATTTTTTCTTTTCAATAACAAACCTTACCTCATTATTCAAATGAATATACAAAGGAGAATAAAAGCCAAGGAAAAAGTTCAATTATTAGAAAAAAAACAAGAAAAGATGAGTAACTACAAATTGATGATAAAGAGAACACCAAATATAAGACAGTTTTTACATTCTCCCAAGAGGTTTCACCTGCGCAAGACCCATCTCTTTGAGTCTCTCTTCCTCAATTCTTGTGCTTTCAGCTAACTAAGTTGCTATCTCCAGCTTTCCATTTCTCCCGCTCTCCACCCACATCCCTCTCGCTATAAGTCTCACTTTCTATTTCTTGCAATCTGTACCGGTAAGATCCCGCATTGGTCGGAGAGGAGAACGAAACATTCCTTATAAGGGTGTGGAAACCTCTCCCTAGTGGACGCGTTTTAAAAACCTTGAGGGAAACCCCGGGAAGAAAAGCCCAAAGAGGACAATATCTGCTAGCGGTGGGCTTGGGCTGTTACAGTACCTCATTCTTTCTTGTCTCTCTTGTTCTTTGTTACTCTTGCTTTGTCTCTCTCATTTCGGTCTTCCTACATTTTCCAACCTCGGTCTCTCATTCCTTTTTTACCTGCTTGCCTTCTTTTTTCCTCTTGCTTTAGACCTTATCCTCTTTATCATCTCTCCTTCTCCAGTATTCTTTTATATAGAAACAGTTACCTTTCTCTCAAGAGAAGTAAAACATGACAAGAGGAAGTTTGGTCCTTCTAGCCAAATGAGATCACAAAAGAGCTGATATTGCCCTTATTTTAACAGTCTCTTCTTACTGAAATTCAAATTTTAGATCATGCATCTCACTCCTCATTAAGGTTCATCTTTTTCCTACCATACATTCAACAATACAAAGCAAGTAAACAAACAAATATACCGTTGACATGCAAAAAAAAAAAAAAAAAAAA
>NW_019268537.1:3796086-3799731 GCF_002738365.1 Cucurbita moschata
AAAAAAAAAAAAAAAAAAAAAACTGCTGTAACCAATCACAATTGCACCATAAAACTGCTCTCCAGGAAATTGAAGAATAATGAGTGACTGACCTGCTTGCCCCATTCGAACGCTTGATCGACCAAGTAAGAATATTCCAGATCCTCAAAACACTTCTGCAACGAAGACAGTGGCTCATTAAAGTAAACAGGTAGACATACTCCAGATAAGTCCTTCCCAATATTATCTTTGATAATTGACCATAAGCCTACAGGCTTCTCTTTCTCCTTCGGATCTGGAAGGTTGTCTCTTCTTTTGACATATGGATATTTCACCATCCTTATCTGATTTTCGGCTTCACACAGATGATCAGGAAAGTAAGAACCACTATCATATGCACAAGCAATTCCTGAGGATTCCCTACTGCGATAGGAAGCGCTTCTCAAAGCTTCTGCAGACAAAAAATCATTGGTATCAAAATACATCCCGTCATCTTCATCTGTTTCAACATCACCTCCATCTTGACTCTCATTTTCTCCATCAAAATCGGATCCGCTTCCCTCCGACAAAACAGAATAGAAATCTGAAACAAGGGAGGAAAATTAGCAACATATCAGACAAGAGAAAGACTATTTACAAAACTTTGAACCTAAAATGTAATTCTTCATTAGAAAACTCATCGCATATAACACATCTAAAGGAGAGATTTGGAGAACATGAAGAACAAAATCAAGCAATTTCAATTGCTCTTCTGGCTACAGTAAGAAAAAATTATAATTACCAACTCACCATCCATGTTCTTTGGCTCATTTCCATTTAAGAAAAAAGCACACTTCATGGTTTAAGAATGTACACGTGTTGCTTTTAGGAATATTCGCGGAAAAGATACAGTACAGAGTAACTAACCACTGAATCGTCTGTTCCCTTGTCCACAGCAAGACTCCCGTTCCTTTGTTTCATCCACGACAGTAGTTTCCAGTTCTATTTTCTCTGTCTGTAAAACAAGTTTAACACATTATTTTTCTGAAATAAGCGAAGTTTTCAAAGTCGAATTGCTAGACATTCTTCCAAAACTGTGACAGGGGAATGAAATGGGCATGTGCTTGAGTGGAAATGAATATGTAGATGCAACAAATTTTGGAGAATGAATGATGCAAACCAGCGAGGATCGCATACATTTTCATGGGCTTATTGAGTATAGAAATTCTGAGAGGTTATCACCAGCTTGGTTACATTCCAGTAGTAATCTTTACTCCATGTAAGTAGGCATCGACAAAGAAAAGTACTTGTTTCTTTTAGTAGTACACTAAAATAAATAACAGGCTCTTGACCAGTTGACCCTAGTTTAACATTACCACCACATAGCTAGTTAGAACATAAATAGGTTTTAACAGCACAATATCAACCTTAACCAAAATATTGGATTGTTCTTCTCCGATGCCAATGCAATGTAGCAAGTAACAGATTAATAATGAATCTGGTTGGAGGAAATACCTCCAATCGCCTTAATGTATCTAAGAGAGAAACATGCTTATATTGGAGAGCTTTCAACTGATTTTGCATCTCAGAGAGTTCAGAGAGCATAATTGATTCGCAGTCATTGATGACTGTCTCATCAATCCCTTCTTGTGATAGTCGTGAACGAAGCTTCTCCGTCGAAACAACGACCTCCTGGGATGGAAGAAAATCATTGCTGCATAACACTCTGGGGAAAAGATCTTTGGCAGATAACAAAGCATCAATCCACGCAGCTCTGTTTTCTTTCGTTATGCATCTCAAGTGAAGAGTTTTTGTTCCAGTGAAGATGGAAAGCCTTTTATCATCTGATTTACTAGCACGAACTGAAGAAACCTGCAAAATAGGATATGTTTTGTGTAGCAAATCGCAAAAGGAAGTTGATAAGTAGAAAAATAATGAACAAAAGACAGAGTTCATACAGGAAACTCAATGTTTCTTCCCAGATGAACACTGGATCAAAATAAAACGATTAGCCCTCTAGGGGAGAAACAATATGGCAATTAAAAATTTCCCAAACGGGAAGCCAAGTAAAGTCACAAAGTACTGTAAGAGTTCATTTTCTCATGTTTCTCGAGGATAAATGAAATCTGGGTGCAGCTTTAAATTTTCCTTTATGAACAAGAGGGGAAATTTCCAGACACATTTTCAAAGTAGTGCGAAAAATAAGCCTCATGGGTATCCAATCAATCAAAAGAACCACGAAGAAAAAGACTAAAAATGATCCAATTCCATTCCTACATACAAGATACAAGCACACAGTGAATTAAAATTTTCAAAACGAAACAGAACCCACCTTCAAATGAACCTCCCCAAAAGGTTTGCATTGCTTCTTCAACAATCCGAGTCGAGTGGTTCCCCAATTAGCCTTCCTCATATACCTCAAAGAATCCTCTCCGATCACCCTAACATCCTTCTCTCTAGCAGGGCTCATCAGAATCTTATCGGGACCGTGAATCTTATAGTATGAAAGCACCCCATCTTCCAGCACGAACCACCTCGACCTCCAACCTCTCCCATAGTTCACCCACTTGAACAGAATCCCAGCAACGGTGCCACTAACCCCACCATTGGCAGCAAGTCCCTTAGAATCCCGAGCTTCAGTAACCGAGTCTTCCCCTTCATGGTTAACAGAGACAGAAAGCTTATCAGATTCAGTCCCAACCGACGAAACCTGAGCGGAAAAGGTGGGTTTAGAGCCATAGCTCAAAGTCTTAATAGGAGCATCAAGCCCTAAGTGACAGTGAGTGGGGGATTTGGCAACAACCGGATTAGCCCGGTCCCGATCAATAGAAACCGGAGCAATGCAGCAGAGAGGATTCATCTCAAGGCAACACCAACCGAGAAAGTAGAGAAAACCCAACACAGGACATGGATCAGGAAGACATAAAAGCAAAGAAAGGAAAGAAACAATCCGGGGGCGATCCCAGAGAGAGGAGAAATGAATGTGGGAGTCGATGGAAGGATGAAGGACCTGGGAAAGCGAGAGGATTCAGAAATGACATACAGAAGAAGACGAGTGGGATTGGAGTAGAGGAGGAGTAGAGATCTCGTCAAGAAGGAGTAATGGAGGGAAGAGGGAGAGGCAGAGGAAGAGGGTGGGTCTTCAAACCAAAAGGCAAGGCGAGAGAGAGCGAGTGGGCAGTAACACACTCTACTTGGCTTTGTAACTCATGCCTTGCCTTCTTGGGCTCCACCGCTCATTGGAATCCTATGGATTACAGCCTCTCTTCCCCTTCCCTAAACCACCCCCCGCCGCCCAGGTGGAGCCAACATACAACCAAAAAAAGATTTACCACCATCAATTTTTTTTTTTTTTTTTTCATATTTTTCTAGCTCCTACAAAATAACAGACCTGATAATTAAAACGATTTAGATTATACTACCCAAACTATAAATATTGAGTTGGATTAAATTTTATCAAAATTTCTGAAAATTAATAGATTCTGTTCAGTTGGTCAGATGGTCAGAGGCTTACAACTCAACTCTATCTCTATCCTATTTTTAAACAAATTAAAAATATGTAAGTGTATCTTGTGATCATCCCGATGTTTGAATTTGGTGAGATTTTAGTTATTAATGTAATTTGTACGGTGGATAAGTTGATTTTTTTAAAATAAATTTAAAAAAAAAAAAAAAAAAAAAAAAAAA
>NW_019268537.1:3799765-3819928 GCF_002738365.1 Cucurbita moschata
TAAAAAAAAATTAAAAAAAAAAAAAAAAAAAAAAAAAACTCTACAACTCAACCTAAAAAAGAAAGAATCTGACTTAAAAAAAATTCATCTCAACTCAACCCGATATACACTGCTTGAGAATGTTGAATTATAATATAAATTTTATGAGTTAAAGAGTCAATGTTGATACAAGCACTATTAAGTAGATAAAACATTCCTATTTTACGGGATGTCAGATTAATATCTAACTCTACGCCTTTGAACGAATTAAACAAAACATAATGAACTTATAATGATCTTTAGACCATAAATGAAAGCGTAAAACTTTTTGTCTCGTTCACCTAACTTTCTTTAAAATATATTTTAATGTGTCATTAATATTCAAGATCTAGAAGTAACAAAATAAAAGAATTAACAAAAATTTAAAGGCATTTAAAATAAAATTAAGTAATTATAAAACATAACTAATGACTGGTTTATTGCAAAAAATAATTTAAATTTTATATTTTAAGAATAAGGTAGAAAATTTCGAATATCTAACATTTTAGGTAAGAGAGTTAGAGGTGCTCGTATGATCGAATGACCCAAACAATCCATCTATCTACTCTAAACTGTAAGGGTTCGGGTTAAATTTTTTAAAACATCAATTCTTTTTTTTTTGTCCAGTCGGATTGACCCGCTCGAAAAAGACAAATAATAATAATAAATTTAAAATAATTTGTGGATTTAATACAATTTAATTTCTTATTTGCGTGGGCATATGGATAATATAATAATAAATGATATGGCAAAGATAATCAATTAGTTTTTTTTTTTTCAATAAAAACGAGTTTTGTATTTATTTATTTTTTCTTTTTTAAGTAAAAAATATAGAATATATTATTTTCCTCTTGTGTTGCATAAGAATTTCCGTGCCCAAGCGAAGGATCGGTGCTTCCTTTATTCAGTTGATTTATGATAGCAACGTTTGATTCCCAGGCAATGTCAGAAGGGTGAAATGGTAATTTGTGTTGAAACTATTTTTTTTTTTTTAAACAATTTTTTTTCTAAAAAAAATTGAACACTTGTTTTGTAAGTCGCTTTTACTTTATAATTTACTTTTTCAGAGAATAATAGTTATTTTGTTCTCAGAAAATAATAATTATTAAAATAAAATAAAATAAAAATATAGTGAAAATATGGTACCCTTTTGGGGAAAATTTAATATAGTAATACTTATATTAGTTAAAATCAAGGTCCAACATTAAATAATTATTAAAACTTTATTGTATAAATATAGAATATATTTTAATTATGAATATTGCTTTATTTGTTTTGTAACTTACTTTATTTTGAAAACTAAACTATTATCGATTATTTTAACATAATTTGTTTTTGTTCATATGTTTGTTCGGATGTCACTCATTATAAGATTGCTCTTTACCGAGTGTTACGGTTGTACGTCTTTAACTGTGCAGAGTGTGATCTTGACATGCTTGTGACAAACTTTAAGGAGAAATTCAAGTCTCATTCACATTTTTCGTCCGATTTTGTGGCTTAGTTGGATTGTCGACGAGGTTTGCCTTCATCAATCGAACATAGCTCGTGCAAAATCCAAGCTTATTCGGCCACATATGTCATTCGTGTATGCATGTTCAATTGTGTGTGTCGCATCTCATTGTGATCTCGGTTCCCAATAATATGATCCATGCATCGTGATGTCGTCTCATGTCTTAAGACACATTAGTCATCTTGGCTTGTTCAGATAGTGTTTTCAACGTATTTTTCACTCATGTTTTCCAAAACATTTATCTCAAATATGACTCGAGGCTCGAGCATACATTGATGTTATCTACGAAGTCTAAATTTCTCAAGACTGACTTGTTTACTGGGTTAGAACAAGTGTCGTACAATTGCTAGCCCACTGTCGCAAGAGTGCGATTGTGGCACCAAATGGTAAGATAAGGAAATCAACTACAAGGGGAGTAAGATTCGGATTACCTTGTTGATCGAATATCTCAAGGCAAGAACATTGTTTGAGATTCGAATCACTCCACAACAAAATCGATCATGTCTAGCTTGAATTATTCTTGTTGATTAAATATCTCAACGCAAGAACATTTATTTGAGATTCGAATCATTCCACAAGCAAGATTAATCATGTCGAGCTTGAATGATTCTACATGCAACCTAAACTACATATAATTGCAAAGAAACTTAGCCATTAGCTAAATAAAGCAGAAATGCTCCTCCTACTGTATCTTACAAATACAACATACATGGCTTTAGCTCAAAATGAAACTATTAAACGCATTCCAAAAGTTGTAACATTCATACTTAATGACCATAATTAGCCATTATGTAAATGTAACCTAAAGTAAATAAAATGTCTTAAAATACAATAACTCTAAATTGTAACCCACCGAAAATTTATAACAATGAAACTTCATTCTTCTTCAATTGGCATGAATTGAAACATCTTGTGATAATTTTGACAATATTTTCTTCACATATTCATTGAAGTATATTGTATGATTGATGTCTTTTGGTTCATATCACCAAGCATGCTTGAGCTTGAAGATTTTGTGATTGAGCGACGAAATCAAGAAGATGCACCTTGCTAGTAACTATCAATTTTTTTTCGTTTTTCTTAACCATAATTTTATATCTTTGTAATCACTCTCATTCGAATGTGATATCAATTTATTCATATACTCCTAGAGCATCTCACTTTATTTATTTACTTTTATTATATATATATATATATATATATATGTGGAGTTAATCATTTAAATGTTGACTCACTCGATATGGAAAAATTGTGAAAAGACAGCCTCAAATTTCATTAATAATAATAATAATAATACCCCACTGAAAAAATACTCATCCTCTAGCAACCACGACCAAGACTCCCTTATTTCTAGGTGACCCCTTAGCCTTTGCATTTCCTTCGTCTTTTCTGTTATCTAGGGTTCCTCTGTTATCAGTAAGACCTCATAGTCATTATTCAAGAGAGTGTGACTCCTCCCTTTATTATGATGTGAGGGACCAAGGACCCAAGGGTCTCCCCTTTATCCTCACAACCTGATTCGTAGCAAGAGCCCTCGCCTCAGGACCTACACTAGGGGCTCCTCGAGTGGAGATCTTCTTCTTTTAATACAACCTCAAAAAGTTGGGCTTAATATGAGAGAAAAAACGAGCACTTATCGTTTTTTAAATTTAGGTTTGTTTTCTATAAATTAGTTTTTCAAATTTTAATTTAAGTTTGAAAATATTAAAAAAAAAAAAAAAAAGTAAGGATTACAAACCCAATTTTAGAAATAAAAAATAAAATAATTACCCAAACAATATTTCATAAATGAAAAATGAAATAAAACAGATGTTCATAGCATGAAAATGATGCTACAAAAGTTTGCATGATATTTATATTCTAATATTTTAGCCCCTTCTTTTAGTACGTTATTTATTTACTTTTAATTAGAGGGACCGTTTAACAAAATTGTAACCAACAATTTAAGGGATGGATACCAATTAATTAAACGCATTTATTTCAAAATTGTAACCAACGTCTCTAATAATTAAATGCTATTTTTTTAGAAGCTTTAATGTGAAAAGCACCCTTGTACTCATTTAAATTATCTTATTAGATCGAATATATAAAGATAAAAATAACACAAATGCTCTTTTTACTGCATTTTTTAAGTTTATTTTACAAAAATAACATACATGATTTTATATAGTCTTAAAATGAAAACCCTTAACCTTGCGTTATAACTTTCATAATCATAACTTATATTTTAATTAAGTATACGATTATTTAACTTTAATTACAAATTTGATCACAAGTAGCATGCTTAATTATTGCTTTTATGATTTATTATTGCAAATTATTTAAAAAAATAGAAAACTAAATGGTATTTGTGAAAAGAATATAATTTCGGATTTTACATTAAAAAAAAAATGAAAAAAGAAAAATAAAAGACGGGCGGAATCCTGTTGTGTAGTGGAAAGAGGGCGATTGGGCCGGTGGATCTCGGGGTCTTGACTTTGGGTGGGCCCAGAAGGAGAAGGATGGGATCGGACGGCTGTGGGAGGTGGATTGGGGGGGTGGAAAATGGAGGGATGGGATGGCATATATAGTTTCTGACAGAATCGTCCGCTCCCAAAAAGCAAAAGCCCCAACCCCGAAACCCACAGCGGTCGCCCAAGTGATTGCGTGATTGTTTGATTGCGAAGAAAAGCATCGGCGACGGGCACGCAAGCTCCTATGCAGAGATGATTATGGAGTTTGTTGGAGTTTCACGATTCGCTAATTCCCCTTATCGTTCTTAGATAGAGATTAGAAATGGAAATGGATGGTGCTTTTATGGATTACAAGTTATCAAGCTGTGCGTTGAGTCGTTCCTTTCGCTTGCGATCCAAGTCTGCAACTTCTCCCTCAAACTCCTCCTCTTCTTATCTTCTTCAATCGCGCTTTTCCGAGCGCCTTTGATGACCATGATCCTCTGTCTTCGACCTTATTCCGGATCTCAGTTGCAGGTCCACTCCCACAATCAGAATCTCGATATCACCCTCAACAACAACGACCATCCGCGATATTCTACTTTTTCCGCATGGACCCCGCTGCCTCTCGCCCCGCTGTAGTAATCGACAACGGCACCGGGTATTCTTTACCATTCTATTTATGAGTCCGCTTGGCGGGGGGCTATTACAATTTGAATTTTGATTCTCAGTTTCATTTTTTGTCGGTGTTTGTTGACTACCGTCTGTTTGATCGAGCTCTCATCGAATGCTGTTTTGACTTTTTGTTTTTTTTTTTCTAATTGTTTCGTTTCAGATATACTAAAATGGGATTTGCCGGCAATGTAGAGCCGTGTTTTATTGTTCCTAGTGTAGTTGCAGTTAACGAATCGTTCTTAAACCAATCGAAAAACTCTTCAAAAGCAAATTGGCTTGCGCAGCATAATGCTGGTGTAATGGCAGATCTTGATTTCTTCATTGGAGATGAGGCGCTTACGAAGTCGAGATCTAGTAGTACTTATAATCTTAGCTATCCAATTCGAAATGGTCAGGTTTACAATTGGGACGCCATGGAGCGGTTCTGGCAGCAGTGTATATTCAATTATCTGCGGTGTGATCCGGAGGATCATTATTTTCTTTTGACTGAGAGCCCCCTTACAGCA
The DNA here is from genome assembly GCF_002738365.1 of Cucurbita moschata. Taxonomy (NCBI): domain Eukaryota; kingdom Viridiplantae; phylum Streptophyta; class Magnoliopsida; order Cucurbitales; family Cucurbitaceae; genus Cucurbita; species Cucurbita moschata. The sequence goes on from NW_019268537.1 coordinate 3,804,907, forward strand.
CCCGAGAGTCGGGAGTATACGGGTGAAATTATGTTCGAGACGTTTAACGTTCCGGGGCTCTATATTGCTGTTAATTCCGTGCTCGCTCTTGCCGCTGGTTATACTACATCTAAGGTTAGTTTGTTATTTGAAGGCTGTTCTAAATCTTAATGGACACAGTTTCATTGGACTGGAAAATATAGTTCTTGATTTACGAGGATTAAAAGCACAAATCATGCAGCTCTCAAGTTTAGTAGAAAAAAAGCCCAGAAAGCAGTTACTACCCTTTTGAGGCTAAGTTTGAGAGGTTTTAGATTCCATCAAACATTTGGATGATTATAATTGGCAATTGTCTATTTCTTCATTCATTTACAGCACCTTATTGATTTAGTAAAGCTGAACCATCCTGTCCCTAAAATAAAAGCTAGCATCCCTTTATCTTCTTTTAGTGTGGACTTGTATTTCTTCTTGCTTTTGCCCCTGTCAACATGCACAGACACACGAGCATACTTTACTACCATTACCTTGAAATACAGTGCCACAATGCAGTACCCAAAAGAGTAGATTTGTGCCAATCACGACCAAACAACTTCATAATTCGTTAGCTTTCAAATGCGATTAATGTCCGGATTAAACCAGATAATCCAATGTCAAAGCACCCTTGTTGCACAAATGTTTTAGTATTGGCTATCATCAGATTTGTAATAAAAACACAGTAATTCTTGATGAGTTGGAGAAGTATTGAAACCTCCATATCATCGGAAGTTGGATTCTTCTTGTTAGGTAACTGAATTTTGAAGAGAGTTTTACTTCGTTCATTCAGTAATATATACTCTCTCATCTTCTTGTGTTATGGAACATGCTGGCTGGTTTTTGGGTATTGCAATCAGCCAGGTTTAGAATGCACTTTCTCTGATGATTAAACTTTCATATAATGTCATGCCCAAAAAACGATAATAATAACTAAGCCACCTAACAATTAAAGAAGGAAATGGCAGAATCTGTTCGCAAATCACTCCACATGTGTTTGAAGATCCATTGTTTCTGTTTCCATGTATTTATTTCTGTTGTCATGTATTTTAAAGAAATCAGTATAGTTGTGCATCATTTTTCTCTTTGCAAATATTATTTAATGTGTCTTTTTATTTCTTGATAATGAATTCTTGTTATTCTTTTGCTCATGAATTGACAAGTAGCTTGTCTTAGTGTGAGATGACAGGAGTTGTAGTGGACATTGGAGATGGGGCTGCTCATGTTGTGCCTGTTGCAGATGGCTACGTTATTGGAAGCAGCATTAAGTCGGTTCCCATTGCGGGCAAAGATGTGACGCTGTTTGTCCAGCAGCTCATGAAGGTAGATTGTCTTTCACTAGTCCTCTTATTTTTCTTTTCTGGTTGAAGAATTATTTTGGTCGTTTGGAGGGTCTAATGCAATGCTAATACCTAATAGATTTATCGTGTGACCAGCTGTTTGTTGCTGGAAAGTTCTAAGAATATGGAACTATGTGGAGGATTATCTCTCGTTAAGCTTTTCATTATTTGATCCTTAAATTTGTCTCTGTTGACCAATCATCCTATACTATTTATGTGTTATTCTTTTCTTGTTCGACATCCATGTTATTGGAGATTCTGAGGGAATTTTTTTGATAGTGGTAGTGATGCTCCAATATCTATGATAGCCTGCTGCATTAAGTTGTCAAGTTTCCTTGTTTAGTTAATTCTTCCTTACGAAGAAACTTCATCAAGTGGCCCTCTCTTTGGTTATAATGAAGTAGAGGCCTATATAAAAAGAACTTTCTGGGTAAAATGAGATAATAGGTATTGTTCTGTAATTCTACTTCATTTTTTAATAGATGTTGTGCAATATTGTTATTGAAGATGCCAATGTGAGCATAGCTCAATGGTTAGGTTATGTCTACTTCATCTAAGAGTTTGTAGGTTCAAATTTCCAACACGTCATGTGATGTAATATTTTCAAAAGAATATTGTTTTTGAAGTTCAATTTTTGTGTACATTAACTTCTTATCTTTGTTGTTCTGGATATGTTGATATCCGAAGCTACTGGATTGAGGATATAAGAATTTTAGATTTTTTTTTTTTCCATTAATGTTAATTTATAGAATGAGCTGTTGCCTATTAACGAGCTCACAAACTTGCAATTTACCATTGCTTCATTTAGGAAAGAGGAGAGAATGTACCACCTGAGGACTCTTTTGAAGTGGCCCGAAAAGTGAAGGAAATGTATTGCTATACCTGTTCTGACATTGTCAAGGTTGGAACTTTACTGTACTTGTTTGATAAGTCTTGGCAGAAATGAGCACATATTTAAGATTTATGTCAATCACAACTTTGTTGAAAGTAGATAGACTTCTCAGCCTATTCTGTTATAGTTTTGGTTACCTTGTCATTGTTTCTCTGCACCGATAATTGGTGAGGTAGTATGTGTATTGTTGATTTCAGGAGTTCAATAAGCATGATAGGGAGCCAGGCAAGTATATAAAGCACTGGAAGGGAATTAAACCCAAGACTGGCGCACCATATTCCTGTGATATTGGCTATGAACGATTTCTTGGTCCTGAGGTTTGCTTTTAGCTTATTTCATCATGATGGATTTCATTGTAGATATGTTAATTGCATGCTTGAGTTCGGTTAGGATGAATAGAGAATTAATGTTATCCCGTTGTTCACTTCGCAATTGTAGTTCATGTCACCGTATTGCTGAACTGTTTTGACAATGTTGATGATCTGCAGGTATTTTTCAATCCCGAAATTTATAGCAGCGACTTTACCACTCCATTGCCTGTTGTAATAGACAGGTGTATTCAGTCTGCACCAATCGATACCAGAAGAGCGTTGTACAAGGTGAAGTATTCTTGAAAAACTGTTGAGCTTGATTATGATGAAACGATCAATCCGAAGACGATAGTTTTTTCAGCTTAGGAAATTTATTGGATGTCTTTTACCTCGTTTGTGTGCATTTGGCTCAGGTTCCACATGTGGTTACATTTTTTGTAGATATATCGAACCTTCCCTTTTCCCCTTCTGTCTTCTGCCATTCTTTAATTATCAGATTTTCTTCAAGTTCAGTTTTCCTTTTTCCTTTCTTTTTTGGTTTGGGGAGGGGGGAGGGGGGAGGGATCGATTTGAATTGCCTAGACATATATAATGATCGTTTTCCATTGTATTACTCATTCCTTCTTCTTTACAAAATCCTACTTCTCATATTAATTAGATCTGTTGCTTACCTTAGAACATAGTACTATCTGGAGGTTCAACAATGTTCAAGGACTTCCATAGGAGGTTACAAAGAGACTTGAAGAAGATCGTGGATGCCCGAATCCTTGCTTCTGAAGCTAGAATAGGAGGAGAAATAAAAGTGAGAATTGTTATATGACCTTTTTGTTCCCCTCTTTTTAAAAAAGAAACCGATTATAGTATTATATAGGTCTTTTTACTGAAGGACAAATTACTTTCCGATTAGTTTATAATTTCCTTGCCTTTTTCAGTCGCATCCAGTGGAAGTCAATGTTGTTAGCCATCCCATCCAGAGATTTGCCGTCTGGTTTGGTGGCTCTGTTCTTGCGTCAACTCCCGAGTTTTTTGCGGTATGTATGCTATATCTTCTTCACATGCCAATTACAATCCCTCTCGGGAAGGAAAAACATGATACCTTGTTAGGTGTTTTTCTTGTCTGGTGGGTTGGGGAAGAGGACGATCAAGCATTTCTAAAAGAGGGAGAAATGAGTCTCCAAGGTTTTGCTCACTTCTTAACGAGTATGTCCATTTGAGCAGCTTGTCGGATATGGATTTTCTTACACATGAGAGCTCCCCAAGTGTTTACAGAGTGATTCACGGGGAGATTATCGAAAACTTTTCATTTTTCATTTTTCATTTTTCATTTTTCATTTTTCAATACTATTTGATCCTTGCATAATGTCTCCTAAGAACAATCTGCCAAATACAGCCCAACATACCCAGTGCAAGAATAGTAGCTAAGTTCACGAGTATATCTTTAATCAACGAACATATATTGTTTTGTTTGGATGCAGGCTTGTCATACAAAAGCAGAATATGAGGAGTATGGTGCAAGCATATGCCGCACAAATCCTGTTTTCAAAGGAATGTACTGATGCAAAAGATCCTTGAGCTTTTTGGCGTTTGGATAGTATAGTCCCTGACTTATGTTGTGGATCAGATGCTTTGCTGTTTCCCCCTTAACATGCACCTCGATTCGGTTCCATGCTGTGCAGGCTTTCATAGATGTACATGGGTGGTGTAAAATATGATCATTTTCTGTATAATTTGTACGAAATGTGGTTCTTCATTACTTCAATTCTTTCATTGGGGGCCAGGTTTTCTAAAATTAGCAATTGGTCCAAATTTAGCGTTCTCCTGTAGATGGGCGTTGAGGAATCCTATAAAAATCAGCATTTCAGTGAATTTTAGACGAGAGCTGAATTGTATGTTTTTTTGGCGTTCAGCTTAGGTGAAAGTTTCAAAAAGAGGTTTATCTTCTTGTGTGTGACAATGTCTTATGATCGATTACGACCAAAAACTTTAAACATTTGGAATGCTTAATAATCCGCAATCTTTAGTCACTATGCTTTACATCCAATATTATTTGTTTTTCTTTTCCTTTACAAGGTGTTATTTGAGATTTACTAACCACTAATGATATATCAATCTTTACCCATCCTTGTATCCTTCCAAATTTATACTACTACCCATTTAAATTCTTAAAATCTTGGAGGTAAATAGATTTAATATTTTCGGAGATTTATAACTAGTTTTACTCTATTCAATTCTAAGAAGATTTATCAACCAACATGAGTTACGTAAAAAAATAAATCTTTTGTTGGCAATTGGAGACAGAGTAGACAAGAGTGATAGAGAGGCTCAAAGATGTTTGAGGTGTCTCGACGATAAAATCGACTCATGAGTGATTCTCGATAAGCGTGTCCAAGCGAGCAGCGAAAATTGAGTTGGGATGACGACACAAAGCCTGGGCTGTGGTGTTGAGAATCACGATGACGAAATGAGATGCAACATTGCATTCAAAGGACCTTGGCATATAATAGAGACAAGTGTACTAGAGTCACAATAGAACATGTACGCATAGGTGGTGTGTGTGGCTGGACAAGCTTAGTTTCCGTATGAGTTGTGTTTGATTGACGGACGAGAACCTCATCTAAGGTTCGATGAAAAATAGAAATGAAGCTTTAGTTTCCCTCGAGGCTTGTCATGTACGTGTCAAGATCATGACGCCATACAGTACGAAAAGTACGATTGTAATAGTTTGCATGAGTTGTATGTCTAGTTGGACAAAAATGTCAAAAAACTAATATGACGGGTATAATGAAGACTTCACACGAATGATAGATTGGGCTGGGCAGTTATATTATTCGGAATCATGAATAACTTTATGGGTCGAAGCCAGAGTCCTTGTGGTTGAGAAGATGAGAAGAGCCTTACTTGTCTTGACGCACGAACTAAGCTCACTTGCCAAAGGGATTGGAGTTCTTAATGGGTAATAAACATTTAGAAGGTGTACCATGTAGGGTGCTTTCGAAGGAGCCATTTCCATCAGAGAATAATGTTCTTGGTTACAAGCATAGAAATCGGAGGCCAAGTGGAACATGTGCCGACCAAGTGCTAGATTGAGCATAATGTAAGTCCATAGGGGAGGACGATGTCGCTATAGATGAGGTAGCTGAGTTAAGTGGGGGAGAACCCAAGAGGGTTGCTAAACTCGTAGAAGTGCTCGAAGAAGTGATCTCACATCTATTCCTTAAACCTTCACCTTCAAAAGAGTTGTTGAGACCAACATTCATTCGAGAAGAGAGCTTCGAAAGAGTTGTTGAGACCAACATTCATTCGAGAAGAGAGCTTCAAAAGAGTTGTTGAGACCAACATTCATTCGAGAAGAGAGCTTCAGGTTGGACCTTAGTGACATGAGGAATGAGCTGTAGAAGACCAAGAAGTGTCATCGCAACGTTTGCCACATAAAGTTGATCCCGTTGAGAAGTTGGCTGAAGTATAGAGCTAACACGAGGCTGTGTTACAAGTTTCCAGACTTTGCTTTCATAAGGAACGTTACGAGAAAATGTTGTGGTTGAGCTTGCAATTCCAATCTCGAAGGGGTGCACAATTTTTTGCAACTTCATGTGTGTTAAGGCCAAGATGACTATGTTTAGGGCATGCTCCCCTTAGCTTAGGGGAGAATATGTTGATGTTAGTTTTGCCATGGTTTTTGTGGTATGTCCTAAGCGAAGGTCTGAGAAGGGCGAAGTTAGGTCCTAGATGAGATAACCCACAACCATTGGGCAACTGCTGTTTGTTGTGCTTATATTAGAGAGAAGGTTTGTCAGTGTGATAGCCCAAGTCGTGCACAGTTTTCATATTCATTTTGAAGCACGTTTATGTCTAGCGGTTCAATTAGTAGCTAATCCGGCGCTTGGATCGTCTTCATGACGATGCTGAGATTAAGTGGGTGAGAAGGTCATAATCCAGGATGCAATTGTACCCTCGAGAAATAGTTTAAGTGGGGGAGAGGTCGAGGCCTGAGATAAATAAGTGTATCAAATAAGTGTCATGATACGATGACATATCAAAGTGTATATTGAGATTGTTTTCATTCCATTTGTTCCTTTCAAATGTTGTCTGCCATTTGTTTAAAGTTGTGAATGAATAGCTGTTGGGTTGATTGGAATGGCGGACGTATGATGTTGATATATGATGTTAAAAGAACCAACCCAGAAAGCAAGCCCTCCATAAAGTGCTTAAAACCTGCGAAAGAACAAGCAGACCCATCCATTTCCCATCCAAATATCAACACCCACCATAGAAACCATTCTCCACATCCTTTTTGGGACCCCTATTTACAAATTAATAATTTCATACGCCAAATCTAGTGATTAAAATGCAATGCAATGCCTATAACATTACACCATACTTTCCACATCAATGGAGTTGTGTTTCCCCTCGGTTAATTTAGATCGATCTCAACCCGCTCTGGATTTCCCCTTTCGGTTTGATTCCCCATAAGTTCCACCCCGAGCTGCCCTTTGTCTCCAGCACCAAATGCATACAACTTCCCCGACTCCGTCAGCGCGAAGGTGTGTGCATTCCAGTAAATTGAATTAGTGAGGCTAATCTGAACGACCCGCTCGCTAATTTGCTTCAGAGACCTTACTAGTTCCGGGCTTAAGATGCGCGCTTGCCGATTCCCCTGTACAATATCATCCATAAAAACATGCATTACTTGGCAGGATTCAGCAGAAAGAACCAACAGTCGTGTACCTGATATGCTAGTTCATAATCAAGTACATTATGCATCGAAAGTGTCTAAATGATATCATTATAGTATATCAATCTAGAACTGTAGCTGTTCTTAGCATGGATGTGTTAAAAAGGTATAAGAAAGCGAGACCTGCCCCCCGGGGACGTCGATGTTATGTCCGAGACTAGCAGATTCTCCACAACCGAAAGAATACACATCGCCATCGTCTGATACGACGAACGTTGTATAATCACCTGTAGCAACATGAACTGCTTTAACATTGCTTAATGCTTCCACTACCTTAGGGGAAGATTCACACTCCTCATTTCCATGACCCAGGCATCCATATCGGCCCCAACCCCACGTACAAACTCGACCGTCGCGACCTACAACAGCTGCGTGCCAAGCACCAGCAGCAACCACAACTGGCTGGAAATTCAGAAGCTGGAATTGTTCAATGAGTCGTGGGTGTTTCTCATCGGTCCTTGAACCATGACCGAGCTTCCCGCCCAGTCCACATCCAACCGAGTATACCGACCTGACGTTTTGGAAAACATAGGATTGTGATTCATATGTTTGTTACGAGGTAAGGATAGAGAAATGTTAAATGAAGATGGAGCTCACATTCCATTAGGATGACAAGCTAGAGCAAGAAGGTAGCAATATCCAGCAGCGATTTGAACAACTGGAGTGTTTTCTAACGCTCCCATCAGGGGCCGTGGTTCCAAGTCGTTCGGTTCGGTATGATGACCGAGCCTACCGTCACTCCCCCAAGAAAATGTATACACTCTACCTTCTCTTGATAATACTGCAGTGAAGAAGTTTCCAATTGCAGCTTGCACCACAAATATATCCTTCAACGATTCGACCAACTTCGGCGTAGTAACAATTTGATCTCCTTGAGCTCCATGCTCAGCTTCACCGAATGAATCCTTGCCAAATGCATAAACACGCCCCGCGTCGCTGATTAACATTGTCCTTCCAGCCCCTACTGCTGCCTGAGTTATTCGAATTCCTTGCAGGGATCTGCAAGATCACGGTGTCCATTAATTTTTATACTACCTCTCTTGATATCAGGTGAAGAATTGTTGAAATTTTCGCAACCTGATAAGGCGAGGCCGTGATTCCTCTTCGGTGGTACCATGTCCAAGCTGACCAGAGCTGTTAGATCCAAAGGAGTAAACAGCTCCTTTCGACGTGACCGCAATGCTGTGACCGGGTCCTGCGATTGCCAGGGATTTTTCCCTTCTGCAACATGCTTCTCCAGCCACTAAAAACCTTAATACCAGTTTCCATGAGCCACCACATCTTTGCTTCAATGCTTGATGCTGTTCTTCTGTCATAGGTTTGAATATGGCTCTCTTTTGGCACATATCTAATGCAGCGAGTTCCGAAATTGATAATTCATAGTCAGGAGCAAATTTTGCAGGCTGTCTAAAGAACGAACACGTCACCTGCAATACGCACAGCCGAAATCAATCAGCAGCATTATCAATCCTGGAAAAGTAGAACAAGGGAAATGAAAAATCTTGCCTCTAACTTTGCAAGGTCTTGAGGATCCAAGTTACATGCTGTCAGGACATGAAGAACAATGGAGGGATTGGCAGCTAAGGGGAATTCGCCCGGGTCGGATTCCCCAAAGCAACGTCGTTTCGACAATGTCGATGTTGCATTTGTGACAATTGTAGAAACTGACTGATCAGGAATGCTATGGAATTGTATAGCCGCTGTTTCACTCGTCGTGGCATCCATGGGCACTGCCTAAGGCTTTGCAGTGCCCAAACTCGATCGAAGACGAGACTAAATCGCTGAGATTGCGAGAACATGAACAAAGAAATCACTACATTATTCAGTCCAGGCGATCTACTGTAAATCTAAAAGATTGAAGATATCATTATCTACCTAGTTTTAACCAGATTATTCAACAAACTTCCACTCTTCAATCTACATCAGAAACAAAACAACGCCTGTATAAATTCCTCACAAGACAAAGAATATAACAAATGAAAAGGCAAAAAACTTCAATGGATTAATGGATGCTTGAACTTGTTGATTGAAGAACATACAAGATTAGATCAGTTAACTACAACCAAACATGTTAAGAACAAAGCCCAAAGAAGCCACTCGATCAGTACAACTTGAGCTCAAGAACAGCAAAAACAAAGGCAAGTCAAAGAGAAGCAGAAGGGATAGCAGGAAACTATGAACAAAACAAAAGAAGGAAGACGATGATCATAAAAATTGGGTCGGAGAAGAAGGCAAAGCTTTGTTAGGAAGAATACCAATCGTTGATGAATGGATATTCGAACACCAAAGAAACCCAAAAAGGAAAGGATTACCATAAGAGAGGAAGAACACCTATTCACGCAAACTCATTATAAGGAGCAAAAGTCAGAGATACCAACATGACCAAAAAATGATATCAATTAGTGCATGACCCAGAACAGGGCTTACAAATTTAACCATGCCCATCAATGATCACCCATGATTCTTTCCAGAAAACAAAAGATTTCCTCAGACCCAGATCATAAAATTTCCAGAAACTCAAGAGAAATCCACAAAATCCACAAAAATGATCATCGCAGATCGATCAGTAGTTATTCAGAAACGAAATTACATGTAAGTGGAAACCAGAATTTAGATCAAAGAATGGATGAAGACGAAGTGGGTTTTCCGATCAGATGCTTCTTCTTTTGCCACATGATGATGATGATGATGATGATGAATTAGAGGATGATTCAGGAATTTTTCTTCTCCCAAAGAAAATGAAAGGGAATTTCCTTTTATCTCGAGGAGTGAGAATGAATAATTCCTGCTTTTTTATTATCCTATGAGAGCCGTCTGCCTTCTTCTAAATCTATACGTTTTTAAAGAGATTAGTGAAAGAACTAATCCCTTTGCTTCCCATTATTTATAGTGTTTATCCTTTTTACACGTTTCCCTTTTCATCGACTATTTTTTTTTGAAGTTCCACCCATTTGTGCCCTTTTTCTTTGACTATCCCAAATTATTTTTTAAGTTTTTTTTTTTCCTTGATGAATAATGGCAATCCCACACAGTTCAAAGAGCCATAAGAATAGGATTTTTAGTTGAAATTTACCTCTTTTTTCCCCCTTTTCAACTACATTTTCACTCTTTTAAAGTGACACTGTGTGGGCTATTTCATTATTATTGAGGTGATTTTATTGGGAACCGACATTATTATTATTATTAAAATTGTCCTGAAATATTTAGGTTAACATTTTTGCATTACTTCAAGAGAGGAAGAACTGTCACATCCTCACTCTGCCCATACTCCAATAATTTCAAGTTTCCAAATACATTCTATTCTTCATCTCTTTATTCTTGAGTCCCACATGATTCAATTCATCTCAAGAATGGAACTTTAAGAGACAAAGCTAAAAGAGATCCAATGGGTCTTCTTAAAAAGTTGTAAGAAACTACTGAAAACAGAGGTTTGGAGAGAAAGAAAGGACTATGGGTTTGGAATGCTAAGATGTGTGTCAGTGATGGTGGAATTATGAACTGAAAATGATTGACATTGGTTTACAAAGGCCTAACCGAACTGGATTGGATTAAAGTTCAGTGGGTTTCCTTCAAGAACGAACATTCAAGAACACCAATGGCAAGAAATAGAGCAAAACAGGGGATTCAGTACCAGTTCCATTGCTTTATCTGCAATTCTTCGTTCCACTGGCCTCTTGATTTGGTTTGAGAGTAAATTTTTCGACATAAATCCTGGGTTTTTGGAGGAAATGGATGCGACCCAGATGCTAGAATATCCTTAAACTTCATGGAAACTAGAAATGATGTTGTGTGAGGAGAGATTTGAGACAAAACTGGAAGAAGGGCTGAGGAAACAAGCAAATACTCTGTTTCCCTTGAATGATTCTGACAGCAATCATTTGAAGCAGAAAAACCACAACTTTCTCTCTTTTTCCCCCCAAGTTAATGATCATTCATAGGTATGAAGTTGTGTAAACATGGCGTTCTTCTGGGTTTCTTTAAACGAAGCCATTGAAGCATTTTAGGGAAACCACTCATTGCAACGCGATGGCCCTTTTCTTCATGGATTCTTGCTTTTGCGAACACAAAGAAGCATATCAATCTAGTATGAAAAACTTAGTGGAGCTCACGAGTATTTATTTTTATTTTCTACATTTAATCCTAAATCTTTATTCTCAAAATATTAAAAAATAAATAAAAATTATTTACACATCCTTATTTTAAACCATATAAATATTATTTTTTATATATTTTTAAAACGTATATAATAATTTCCTATAATTATTAGGCTTCATTATTTTGTAAATTACATTTATTTTTATAATAAAGCTAAATTATAATAAAAACAAACAAATAAATAAAATAATAATAATAATAAATTATTTTAAATTAGAAGAAGAAGATATTATGGATGAGGGAAGAAAAATTTGAGGCTTGGAATTCCCGAAGCGCACCGTTTTGGATAAGAACACAATCCCTTCTCTCAATTTGATTGGCTCTCATTTCCCCCAAATTCTCACTTAAATCTCAACCCTAATCCCTTCAATCTTCACTTTCCCTTCTTCAATGGCGGCAACAATGGCGACCATGGCGATCCTCAACGCCAAATGCTTCACCCCCAACAGAACCCCCCCACCACTCCTTCCCTCAAAGCCCACAACACCCATCTCCCTCCCAATCCCCTCACCCAAATCTTCCCTCGCTGGATCCGCCATTGCCGGAGCCATCTTCTCCACTTTCAGCTTCACCGACGCCGCCTTCGCCGCCCAACAAATCGCCGATCTAGCCGAGGGCGACAACCGTGGGCTGGCTCTGTTGCTGCCGCTCATCCCGGCTGTGGCTTGGGTTCTCTTCAATATTCTTCAGCCGGCGCTGAATCAGATCAACCGGATGCGGACTGAGAAGGCGGTGATTGCCGGATTGGGTCTCGGCGGGCTGTTGGCCTCTGGGCTGGTGGGGACGCCGGAGGCAATGGCGGCGGAGGCTTCCAACGACGCGAGAGGACAGCTGCTGCTGATTGTGGTGGCGCCGGCGATTCTGTGGGTTCTGTACAATATTCTTCAGCCGGCGTTGAACCAGCTGAATCGGATGAGGTCGGAGTGAAATGGTAACGGTGGTATTCAAACACCTGTAATTTTAAATGCAACTCTCTCTCTCTCTCTCTTCTCATTTATAAATGAATCGTTCAGAAAACATGTAAATTATTCCAATTTTTTTAAAATTTAGAAAAATTAAAAAATGGCTAATAAATTTTAAACCCACGTTGTTTTTCAAGGGTAAAAGAACAATAATCACTTTTATAATAATTAAATTATTTAAATAAATACTTTAAATTTGATTATTAGAAAAGCAAATAAAATATTCCTTTAATTTTTTATACTAATTTTTTTAGCATTAACCGGTGTAATTTTAATGTTTTAAGAGTACTCATACCGCAAATTATCTATAGATTAAATTTATTTTATGATAAAAACACATAGAAAAATGGTTGAATTTAAAATATAAATATATAATTATGAGTATTTTTTATTTATTTATTGGCTTATTTTATTTTATTTATTTAAGAGACATAGAGTATTATGTTTGAAAAAGGCAAGAGGAAGATGCTTGTTTGGCATATAATGAATGTTTTGAAATAATTAAAGCCCAAAAGTCACGCCACTTCCTAATCCCATTCATATTGTTAATCTCTTATTTACTCCATAATCGTTTAATATTTACTTCTTAATCAAAATTACTCAACAAAAAATATGATTTAAAAAAGAATTCAAATAAATATTAAAGTTATTATGAACTTGAACCAGTGATTTCGATCGTTTATTTGAACGTCATATATATACCCACTTCATAATTATTATGGGACGTTATTTAATAATCGTGCATTATTCTATTATACGAAATAATGAATTGATATAAAAATAAAAATAAAAAGCACTTAAATCCAAAACACTCATTGAATGAAAATTAAAAATTGTCAATTATTAATGAATAAAGGGTAGAGGGGTGATATAAAAGCAAGGCATGTGCAGACATGTGTTGTCCAAATTCCCATGCAAAAATGCTTCAAATGACCAAAAAACCTCGCTTCCATCATTAATTCCCCATTTTGCCACCCATCATATATCAACATTATAAATTCACGAAATTTTATTTATTAATTTAATTTGATTTTTTAAAAGTAATTAAAAAAAATAAAAAGCAACCCAATAATCTAACTTGAATCCGAAAAATAGAAATTTAAATTATAAATTATATTCGACAAAATAATAATCCAATCCATTCAAAATTTTGCCACCTATCTCTAACAATTTTCCAGGAACTCCTATAATTTGTGAATATTTGATATTTGAATTTGAATTTTAATATAATATTTACGAGGGATAAATAGTATTTTTTAAATATTTTTAAAAAACTTTAAAAAACTTGAACAAAAAAACATAAGATTGAATTGTGAACTCTAATTGCTGTATTCTTTCTTATAAAAAAAAACCTATATATATATATAATTTTATATAAAAAGTGGTCAACTTGGTGTAAGCATCTGTTTTGGTTTGTGCAGGTCTTTAGGGAAGAGGAAGAAGAAGAGCTCAGAAGGTTGCTTTTAGAGAGAGAGAGAGAGAGAGAGGGATTTTGGTTGCAGCTTTGTTGTGCAGAAATGAAAGGAATCCAAACAAAGCCTCTTCAGATATCTAAATACTTCGTGTTATCCTTATTTTTCTCTCTTCCATTCCTCCTCCTCCTCTCTCTCCGCCCTTACTACCACCGATTCTCCACTCCGGCCACCGACAATTCCACCCCACAACCCTCCGATTTAAGGATCCGACCCGGCTACACTTCCTACGACCGCTACATAAAGAAGCAGCTCAACAAAACCCTCGACCCGAAGCTCCGAAAGATATGGACCACCCGAGATTGGGATCGGAAGATCCAGGTATTCTCTAGATTCTTCGAGGGTTTGAAGGGGGAAGGGCTTCTGTCCGAGGATTCCAAAGCCCTTTGCATCGGGGCTCGGGTCGGCCAGGAGGTGCAGGCATTGAGGAAGATCGGTGTCTCGGATTCCATCGGAATGGACTTGGTGCCCTACCCGCCGCTCGTGGTTGAAGGCGATTTCCACAACCAGCCCTTCGGAAACCACACTTTCGATTTCGAATTCTCCAATGTTTTCGATCACGCGCTCTACCCGGACCGATTCGTGGCGGAGATCGAACGGACGTTGAAGCCCGGCGGAGTCTGCGTCTTACATGTAGCGTTATCGGGACATACGGATAAGTACTCCGCCAATGATCTGCATAGTGTGAAGCCCTTGGAGGCTCTGTTCCAGAGATCGGCGATGGTGCGCGTCGGGAAGATCGACGGTTTTGGATTGGACACGGAGGTTGTCTTCCGGAAAACGACGGACGCCATCCAACGGTCGTAATTCCTTAATTACTGTCATGATTTTTGTATTTACTTACGGAAGAAAAAAAAAAAAGTTTTATTTTATTTTAATTTATTTTTTAATGATTAAATTTGGGAAAATGTATTAGAAAAGAAAAAAGGGAATACAGCTGGATTGAAAGAAACGGGTGAGAGGGTACCAATTGGCATAATTAGTGGGTTAATTTAGAATTATTTTTTGGGTTAATTATTTGTGATTGGACCACTTTTGAATGACATGGCGTGGTCCCACCGCTAGGTCATGGACTTATTGCCTTTCCGACACATTCCTCCCTGTCCTCTTTCTTGTCCATCTGTTTTTTTTTTTTTTTTTTTTTTTTTT
>NW_019268537.1:3819961-3823245 GCF_002738365.1 Cucurbita moschata
TTTTTTTTTTTTTTTTTTTTTTTTTTTTTTTTTTTTTTTTTTTTTTTTTTAATGAGTTGTCCAGCCTTATTATTATTAACCTCACAATTTTTAAAACGTATCGGCTAAGAAGAGGTTTTCACGTTTTAATTTGAGTTTCATGAGATTTTAATTATGAATCTAAAGATAAATATAAAGTAATAATCACCGGTCACAAGTTGTCTGCGTCACGGAGAAATAGAGATGGGAGTGAAATGGGATGGGACCAACTGTGGCAGTGGAAACCATGGTTACCTTGTAACTCATTTGAACTCATTACTCCGGCTTCTAAGAGTCTTTCATTAAGATGTCTCTATTTCGTATTCTAAGATAATCGTATCAAAATCACGACGCCACATGGCTGATAAGGTAGACGTGCAGTTGCAAGGAGTGATAACCTGTGATTCGAAGCATTGGATAGTTACAAGCCATCTTTATGTAGCCCAAAGGCAACGGGACCTGCATTAACACTAGTGCCTAGGATTAACATGAACATCAAGCAGAGGAACTGCACTCTAAACTACAATTGAATAAACCTAATATGAAACTGATAGCATTCCTATCAGAAACAAGGCAGCAGTGCAGCATGGACTTTATATGCTTTAACTCATAATGATTTTCCGAACCCGACTCGACTGAGTTTGTACGATAACTTATTGCTTAACTCAGGATGATATCATTTGTTAGAAAACTTCATGTCACTCTCATGTATCACTGCACACAGAGTGTAGCTTTGCAAGTCATTAGAACTCATGAGGGATGGAATTAAATTTTGTTCATAATCATGAAATATAGCAGCAAACTCATGGCTAGTTGATGGAGAAAAACTCATTTTGAAATAAAGATGTGATACAAACTCCATAGTAATCACTGAAGGACACACGGTAAGAATCATAGATAAGCCAACCAATTTGAGATCTGATGGCACAAACAGCTTTGAAAACTGCTAAACAAATGTGATTAAGAAGTTTATTACAAGTGATTTTCATATAACCTTTTGAATGGCTTTACACTTCTTAGACGATTTCGTCCAAGCTCTTTAAATCTTTCCCTAAGTTCATGTCAATTCAATGCTCTACATACGTGAGTTCCCACGTCGGTTGGAGAGGAGAATGAAGCATTCTTTATAAGGGTCTGGAAACCTCTCACTTGCAGACCCGTTTTAAAAACTTTTGAGGAGAAGTTCGAAAAGGAAGCCCAAAGACGACAATATTTGCTAGTGATGGGCTTGAGCTGTTACAGATGGTATCAAAATCAGACACAAAGCGATGTGCCAACGAGGAGGCTAAACACCGAAGGGGGTGGACATGAGGTGGTTTGCCAACAAAGACGTTGGGTCCCTAAGGGGGGATTGAGGGTCTCACATAGATTGGAGAAGGGAATGAGTGCTAGTGAGGATGCTGGGCCCTGAAAGGAGGTGGATTGTGAGATCCCACATCGGTTGGCGAGGAGAACGAAACATTTTTTATAAGAGTGTGGAACCTCTCCCTAACGTTTAAAAACTTTGAAAGGAAGCCCGAAAGGGTGTTTTTGTGGCATAAGGTACAGAAACCAATATGATCCAGTCCCTGTCCATAAAGAAGGAAAAACAAATAAAGATCCCACTATTCTACAACATGAAACAAAATGAATGGTTATTGCACTCTTTTCGGCTCTTTGTAAACAGGCAGCAACAAGACATTCTAGAGTGTATAAACCTTATTAAGAGCATTTTCTTGACCCAAATGCATAAAAGCAAGGCTTGAATTGCAACTTTTATGTAGAAAAGCTCATAAACATATTACTGTACCTGAGACTGAAGATCAATCCCATTACCCTTGTGTTCAACATGAGGCAGTTGAACAGATCCATCCTTGATTTTGACAGAATCGGGTCCGAAACCCTTCTAAATTCTTCGTGCTTTGGACCCACCGAGATGAGATCAGGCACTTTTCTGAGACCATTGAATAGCGAGGCCCTCGACAATACCATCGGTGGGTCCGGTCAGAAGCGGCCACGAGCCGTATTTCATCAGGTCCATTGGGGGTCGGAGAAAATTAACACAAACCCATTTCAGAACAATCAAAGAGAAGTTTAGAATCGAGACAAGGGTTGCGAAAATCAACGACCTAACTTTGTGGGGACGTACCTAAGTGACCCACTTTGTGGGGATGTTTCAAATGAATTGCCGAAATTGACTTGATTGGTAGGGGAAGAAATGCAGTGAACCCAACAATCAATGTAACCCGCCACGTCCTTGGCTCCATCATAGCCCCTTCTTCGTCGTCCGATTCATCTCTGAGTCTGACTTCGACAAAGAAATTGTTTATGGGGTAAGTCCCTCTACTCTCCCAAATTTGTGTTCATCCTTTGATTGTGTGTTTCTAGATAAGTCTTTGAATTTCTCTCATTTCCCTTTGATGGAAACTTTTAAACGTTGAGAAGATTGATAATCCACTCTTTTTGGATAGTACTGTTGCAAGACTTCAATTGAGATGGGTCGAAGCCTTATTAGGGCTCGACTCATCCGTGAAATATCGGAAGAGCTAGATTTTCTTGTTTTTCGAAGGTCGCTCTATGCTTTTTTGATCGAGAGAGCTCCGCTCTTTGATTTCACGAATATTTTTATTAAAAATGTTGTTAAACTTTGCCTTTTGTCTAAAAAAAAATATTTTTAGGATTAGTTTTGTATGGAAACCTTAATTACTCTATTTAAAAAATCCTCTTCAACTTTTAAAATGATTTAAAAAATAACTTTAGGAGTGTTTCAAAAATATTCTAATTTTTAAAACTTTCAATAATACTCTTAATCTTTTTTTAAAAAAATTGGATTATTTATTTATTTTACTTCAAAAATATCTTACTATCAGTACAATGTTTTTAAAATACTCATAATTATAAAAAAAAATAATATTAAAAAGTTTAAAGATAATCTATTAGGTGTTCATAAATGATGTTCGTTCATATATTTACCGTAAAAAGAAAATGTCGTGTATCATTAAAATAAAGTAGTACCAACTTTCATGTAAAACTAACTAGACGAGTTAGACATTCTTCTTAAATTTAAAGGTGCTCTAAAAAAATTTAAAAATTTAGGAATATTTTAGATAAACTAATTAGGTGGGGTTATTATCCAATTTAAAACATTAATGAACCTTTTTTTATTTAAATTGGATAAACATAGCCAGTTTAATCAAATTTTTAAATAAGTGAGCATAAAATAAATCAAGAATAATTGACACGTTTTTTTTTTTTTTTTTTTTTTAAAAAAAGAGGTTTAGTATTAT
>NW_019268537.1:3824258-3923986 GCF_002738365.1 Cucurbita moschata
TTTTTTTTTTTTTTTTTTTGTTTAAAATAAGAGGTTTAGTATTATTAGAAAAAAACCATATTTTTAGGTACATACATTTGGTGAATCACACAAATTTGAAACCACTTGTTTTTTTGTTACAAATGGGAAATGAGTTATAGCTCATTGCCCCAATTTAAGACATAATTGCAAACTTTTTTTTTTTTTTGTCAGCAAATTATTAATATTCACATTAAATGCTGTAACCATTTAATTTAGTATAATGGACCGAACACTTTATGAGTCCCGTTAATAATTTGAGCTTTTCATTTGAAATAAGAAATAAGATATGGTTGAATTATTATTTCCGTGGCTATCTATCCACCATAATTTTAGTTTCATTTCTTAATCATTTTTGTAAAATATGGTTGAGTTATTATTTCCGTGGTTGTATATCCACCAGAATTTTAGTGTCATTTCTTAATCATCTTACCAAACTCTTTAATTGAAATTATTAAATGCAAAAAGTTATTTATAAAATAAGGACTAAGTTCCACTTTTTTTCGCTTTTTTTTTTTTTAAGAATTAGCGTCTTTTTTTTATTGAATCACGCTCGGATTGAGAGGACATTAAATAATTGATAGGTCGCAGTACCAACAAGACGTGAATGAGCTTGGCAACATTGAAGTCGAGCAAACCATATTATATCACCTTATTGAACAACTCATCACATTCGTGACTATTACAACTCATTTACTATATCACCATATCTTGTAGTTGCAATACAACAGTAGCCTTCACAGAGTTGCTTTTATTCTAGTTTGTAACCTTCAATCCCTTTCATGGCGTCCAATCCCCTTACTCCTCCTATGCAAGCCAATGGACAGTCGCCAAGCGTCGAGCGCTGCCTCCGGGAGAAGACGAGCAAAGCACCATTGGAGAGAGTGAGCCCAGTAAGGGGTGCATCGTGGCTCGTATCCAATTCTGTGAATTGCAGCACTCACATAGTCATCGGCTGATGGAATGAACAGCGACGCTCCGCTCACCGACGCCACTCTCGACGCCATTTCAGTTGCCACATACAATGGCACCTGGATTTTTTAAAAAGATCACACAAATTTTTCATCTTTCAGCCGAGTTGTAACAAAATGAGTTCGTGTTATACTAACCTGACACTGCACATCAATTCCCCAATGCTTGTATTCCACATGTAGAGATCTTGAGAGTTGGTCCACGTACCTGAATACAACAAAAGAACCCATCAGATTTTGTCATCAACAAGATCAAAGTTTTTGAGCTTTTCGACCATCCCATAATCAGAAAAGTGAAGGTTTTAACTTAAGCCGTGGAAGTGGGAATCGATGTGTGGTTGGGATACAGAGTTGGGTTTCATTAAACATGTGGGATCCCACATTGGTTGGAGAGAGGAACGAAGCATTAAGGGTGTGGAAACATCTCCCTAACAGACGTATTTTAAAAACCAAACCTTGAGGAGAAACCTAAAAGGAAAAGCCCAAAGAAGACCATATTTGCTAGCGACGGCCATAACAGTCAACGGCACGTTCTTCTAATACAAACTGAACCCATCTGCCAAACCTGTACCTGTACTTTCTTAATCTCAAAATGCAGAGAAGTTAAAAGTTTCTCAAAGTTGGTTTGGCAGGAAGACATGGGCAGTTGCTGAGCCACATCTCATTAATCAGTTCTTCTGAAGTGATAGAAAGAGATGGGCTTTTTTCCTCAAATTTTCTTGATTTCTTTTCCCTCCATGATTATGAGTTCCTGAAAAGTAAAAAGAAGCACAAGAACAAGAAAATAAACTGAAGAAGAAAGTTGGGAACTTGATTACTTACGCTTTTGTAGCAGCATAGATTGCGTAGAGAGGATGAGAAGGAACAATCACAGCAGCTCCAGAGCCAATATTCACAATAGCTCCTCTGTTCTTAGTAATCATCTTTGGCAAAACAGCTTTGGTAACCCAAGTAGTGCCCTTCACGTTCACTTTAAGAACATTCATCCAGACTTTCTCATCCACTTCATGGAAAAAACTGGCGTTTGGATATGTAATCCCCACGTTGTTTATCAGAACCCCCACGTCCAAATCTTGAATCACCTTCTTAAACTCTGCCATACCAGCACTAATATCATCTTCTGTGAAGTCCAGTTCGATGATCTTTACCTTTGTATTAGGAAACTGAGATCGAATATCCTTAGAAACTGCCTTCAGCTTGGTGGAGCTTCTGCTCACCAGTACAAGGTTGAGGCCGGCTCTGGCCAGCTGATAGGCAAATGACTTGCCAATGCCATCGGTGGCTCCGGTGACTACTCCCCAAGAGCCATAGTATCTCAGATCCTTGGAGGGTCTGAGAAAGACTCTGAAAACCCATTGAACAACAGTGGTAGAGTGCCTGAGAATGGTGAAGAAACCAAGCAAGGAGAGGAGGAGAAGCCAAATGGGCTGAGTGGAGAGTAACAGAAAGAATGTCTCCCTCATTGTGTGCATGATTCGCTTTCTCCTCCTCCTTTTATTTTCCCTGCCTTCGCCTCACTTTCATGGTCATAACTGGTTCCTTAATAACAAGAGAGAGAAAATAGGAGGGTAGAGACTAGAGAGAGTAGAGAAAGGAAACTCTGTTTGCCTACCCACGTCGTACGAACGGTCATTTTCATTAATTTGTTACTCAAAATTTATACGAACCTCTTCAACCAAGACAAAAAAAGTGCTTCCATTTGTATGGATGCTAAAGAAATGAAGTGGGACTTACAAATGTTAAAAGACCGAAGAAATGTTCTTATGATGTTTGTGGTTTTGCCTTCCAAGATTAAATAATACTCTAAATATGAACAAGGCCACCAACCATACGACATTAGAGGTAAAATCAGAGAGAAAACTGACACAGAGCTTCCTTCCTGGATAGGTAACTAGTGAAATCACAACTGTCCTGTTGGAGTAATTTCTGAAGTTGGAGTAATTTCTTCAAACAAAATTAGAGATGATTCAAATGTACAGAGTTAAGGAGTAAATGCCATCAATGGTTCATAAGTGCAATAAAAAAGTTGAAGACAACTTTATGAAATTTATGATCGATCTTAAATTTTGTACCTAGAAGTTGGAGGGTTCTTGAAAAACTAAGTGGGTCTAGTTCGTGATTCAGTCCTTCCACCTGTCCATTTTCAGTGCTTTATTTCATCAAAAGTTACCATATTTCCTGCAAGATAAAGAAATCGCCGATGTCATAACTCCTTATGAAAAGGACCACTACATTATCAAACCCAAGATGATAATTCTGCATCCTCCGTTACATTAATTGCTCACAGCGCATCCCCTCAGTTGCCGTTTACATCGTGTGAAGGTCGTAACACATAATGAAGACAAACTTTTGTTTTATTTCTTTAACAGATGAGGGCAATCACATGATTTATCTGCCCCATCACTCCGCTTTCAACTCTGAGCTTGCCTTGCTGTTAACGTGGGGAGAGATTAATGACAAACACTTTAAGTTCTCTGTCAACTTCATTCGTTTCGAGGCTAGAAGAAGGAAATGCACTTCAGCTATGAACCAATTAATAATCTTGAGATGTAAAGGCAGCAACAATGAGGGATCTGTAGATTTCAAATCCTAGGACCTTAGTGGTCCGAGTAGTGAGTACTATCATGGCCAGCGCCCTTTGGGCATTGCTCTTGGTGGAAAGGATCATCAGCGCCTTGTACAGAACTCAGTCTAGGAGAGAGGTTCCAACTCGTTATCTGTTCAATCTCTCGCCCATTTGATCTCATACTCGTTTCTTCTTTTAACTTCAGAAAGAACATTGACGACCAGAAATCTTTTGCCAAATTCTTCAATGGAAAAAACAGAACAAATACAGAGATGTGATGGAATTGAAAAGGGTGGAAAATGAAAGTGAGAGGTGCAATAGAAATATTTACCATCTTTATCAACTGTATCAGCTCATTTAGTGCGTTATTAAAGAGATTGGGATCAGCCAGATCAGAAGTCGTCAAAATCTCTTGACGGCATCGGTGAGAAATGTTCACCTCCATTGTTGCACCTGTTGGATGAATGGAATATGCCACTTTGAATAAAAACAGAGATCATTTTAAGTTCAAAAAGTGAAAAAGCCTAAATAAAATCAAGTTTCATCCTTGTTGATCGTTCCGTCCCCACACAAAAGAGAACAAAACAAAAAATCATGAGTTTAGGTTTTATATAAAATATGATAATGACCAAATATAAAGCATATAACGCTGAATTTTTTTTTTTTTTGAAAAAAGGTTAAAGGAGTTTGATTAGTTTTAAGAATAAATAACATCAAAGTGAGTACAGTGACACTATGTGAGTAGGTAGGAGGTTAATGCTAGTGGAAAGTATGTACTCTAGACAACCGTTAACCGTTTTCAACATGATAACTGAAATCACAATGACCAAACATTTAAGAATTATTATGACCAAAGAAAGAGTTATTTTTGAGCCCCCTCAGCTGAAAATTAGTTCACCTTCAAAAGGAGTCACATCTTCAATGTATTCCAATAAAAATAAAAACTTCTTCTCTACTTGAAAGCATACATTATAAAGAAACTTAAGGTTGAAAAAGAGCATTATTGGTTAAGTTTCAAATAGATCCAAGTGCACGAACCTGGACTTATGTAGTTGTCAATTATATGTCTTGCCATATAGATTCTTCTCACAGGGTCATCCAGAGGCAGTTTTCCTAGCTCATGCACTTCGTCATAAAAGTGCACGTTCTCCCCAGCTAAGCAACTGCGATTGAGAAAGAAAAAAAATATAGTAGTATGGTAAAATCTCAAGTAATTAAACCCTCAAAGTTTTTTCTAGAAGTGGAAAGAAAACAACCTCGAAGAGTTTTACATGAAAAAGAGTTGTAAGGAAGCAGATAACTGAACAAAGACAAAATATGTTGAATAGCCCAAGGCACACAAAAACACAAGTAGAAACAGATTGGGCTCAGGTATTTCAAGAAATCTGAGTACTCCTTGAACCAAAAGCTTGACGCAAACTCCCACCTGTGTTCTCTCCCTCTCTCATCACCTCTTCCCTCTACTCATATAAAAAACCTTCGATACTAACAAATCCCCCCAACAAAGTCAAAGTAAACAAACTCCTCAATCATACTGCGCATTCAAACAAATTAATTACTGATACCATCTTCAAGTTGAATCTTCAACTTTTTTCGCTCTCGTTACAGAAAAAATACAAGAGTATAATTAATACCTGTCAGCAAAAGCCATGAATGACTGACGAAATCTTTTGTTCAGAAGTAATTTCTCTAGTGGTTCATTAGGATCCATGACTGTTTCTGGTTCCCTTTGTAGTAACAATCCACTATCTGGTATGCCCAGAGCCTGACCCATTGAGTCATACTCAAGGCTTTCCCTTTTTCTCAAACTGATTTGAGAAAGCAGCGGTTGTGAGCTTGATATAGAGAAGAAGGTCAGCACAAGAATACTTGCCTGTGAAATATGCCTGGGAAATGTTAGGTAAATTGGCATAAGACTTGAAAAATGACTGAGACTACAAGTGAAATACTAATACCATCTTATATTTGGAAGCAAGGTACCAAAAAAAATATTCTTCTTTGCTGGTTAGGACAGGGAGAAGAAAATGAGTAAAACAGCACAGATGCCATACCGTGACTAATAGCAGAAATCTAGAGGCAACTTGGAGTCCTAAGATCTCTTCATGGATTTCATTCGTAATATAGGCAGAAAGCCAAACTCCTGGAAGAAAAAACAAATGAAAAATTAACCCCAAGTTTTGAGTCTTAAAAGTATTTAAGCATATATTTACTTTGGACAAGAGAGCTTGCCAGTTAATAGAATGGACTGTAAATTCTTCTTTATATTAATTAGTTTTTATAATAAAAGACGATCATTGACGATTTGGGGAAAATACAAGGTAAATATGAACAAAATGCCACTAAAAAATTCAAAGATGTAACAGAAGCCTTTCTAAGTGTGAGATGCAGTAAAGCAAAATTATCCCCTGAATCTAGGTCTTATGTGCTTTTTCAAAAAAAAAAAAACAAAACAAAAAAAAAATTCTTGAAGGTGCGGATTGAAAATGCAAATACTTTTTATTTGGATGATAAGATAATGAAACTTTTAGGGAAAAAGGCTCTAGTAAGAGATTTTTTTTTGTGCCTCTGAGAAACAAAGAAATTAGGAATGATTTCAATTCAATCCCTTCAAGTTAAAACAGCAATAATCATGTTACATTGACCAAAAACCTTAATTTCAAGCCTATCTCAGCAAAAGTTGAAGATAATTATTGGATCTGTTTGACCCTATTTGACTGTCGCCTATTAAGTTTTCATGTTCCATTAGCTGAGGTTTGGTATACAAACAATAAAAAAATTTCTTCATCATGAACTATACTAATCAAAGAAGAAGAAGAAAAAAAATCAGAACCCCTACATACCAATAGAAGATGCTGAGACTATTACTCCCTTCCACAGATCTCTAAGTTCATCAAACCTGAACTCTATGTGACGAACAGCCCATGTAAGTACAATTAAAGTGGCAACATATAGGATATGGAGAGACATGATTGGAGCAATCCACTGAGGACGCATGTGACACCTGTAATTTAGAGGCTTCTTGACATTGATAACTGCAGCCAAAAATGAAATATTCTTGTTTCCGTAACTTTCTCATCAGAGATTACAAAAAGAATATCATGAACTGGTATTATATCTACATCATGTATATCATATATTGTGGAAGATAAAATATTTCCGTCAAGTAAGTGAATGAAGTTGATGTTTCGTGCACAATGGTTCTAAAGTAATTAAGTTAATTATTTTAGTGCTCAAACAAGAATATATACACATATATAAATTCCAAATAAAAAGAACTCTCACATGTAGCCCCGGAAATCCATGGCAATAGAATAAGTGGAAGGAAGATGTATGTTTTGACGGGTGGTAGACGACGCCTGAATCAAAATTCAAATCCGAAAGAATGTTAGAAACCATTAGAAAGGGAGGGGGATAGAAGAATCTCTGAGCTTTCTAGTCCTCTATTCCATAACCTATAATCTACTTACTTTACAAAAATGTAATATAGTTGGAAGGTCTGTGTTATGCGACTGCTCAACAGCAAACCAAATCCAAGGGGACCTTCAATCCACACTGAAGCACGAAATGGAAAATAAAACTTGGGAAGAAAGTAATCACAAACATTTAAGAACCCTATTTGATATGGAGTTTCTAAATTCTAATGATGAAAAAAGTATTGAAACCTGCCCAAATATAGCAAGACCGCCACCTTCGCCTCTTTAACTTGAGGAAACTTAGAGATATCTGAACAGAGACACAGAAAAGTTGCATAAATTACACCTCGAATCGTGAAATGGAAAAAAGATGGAGTAATTACACATAGTTCATAGCCTACCACAATTGACAGCAGAAGATTGAGGCTAGCAAAAACTTGAATTACTGGAATCCAAAAACGGCTGCCTTTGGGAAGAGGAATTTTATAAATCACGTATGGTAATATCGATCGAAATATCAGCCTGAAAGCAAGAAAGTGGGATAATGTAAAGCCCGATTCATACAGACAAATTAGCAATGAAACAACAGGAGCAAATGTGGGAAGAGCTTAGCCTTCAACGAGCAACTAGCTCAGTTCTAATGGGTACTACTGCATAGCGCACTAATCAACAATGAAGAAGAACCAATTATTCAACAAGAAAATAAAGATACATTCCATTTATTTAGAAGAAATGACGTTCCATGTAAACGAACTAAACCAAATTCATCCAAGAAAAGATAGAAGTTGGACCGAGAGAGAGGAAAGAGAGATATAATGAACTCAGCTTCGAATTAAAATGATCAAATACTAAAAGAAAACAACTCAGACAAGCCAGGATTCACTAGAACCCTCTCCAATAGACCAAAAACTCATGGAGAGGAGAACACAACTCAAACACCAGGGCCGCAATGGAATGAACGCTCCCAACTTGTTGAAGAACAGAGTGTAATAGGAACAAAAAGAAGAACACATAGGATCGTTTCAAGTTAAAAGGCGAGCAGCAACCAAATTTACGCATGAGGGTTGAGAATCAACAAGCAAATCACTTCACAACTGGCAGAATCAGTAACAAAGAATCAATCAAAGAGCAAAAGAAAGAAACTCACAAAGTCATACAAAGAGCAGCAAAAGCTATCGCGACGTAATCGCTGGGGCAGCCACCTTCGACGGCACAAAGCGCCATTTTGCTACTGCTTTTGCATCAGTTCAGACAAATACCTTCCTTCCTTTGATGCAACGAATCAACAACTTGAAGAAATCATTCTGATCGATGAGAAAATTTCGACATCATCAGGTCATTCTCGTTCAATCCTTTTCTCTTCGCAAAATTCGATTAATGACTGTTATTGTTACTTCGAGAGGCGTCTTCGTTTTCACTTTGCAGAGTCCACTGCCACGTCATACTGAAGTTTGACTAAAAGCTCATATTGTCGAGTATTCAAATTCATTTTATTGACTAAACTGGGGATGATGTGCTGACGTGTCTTACTGTAGACGACATGTCGTCCCGCATCTATTGTAACTCAAAGATTCTCTCCTCTTTATTCTCAAATTTATTCTCATATAATATTTAAATTTATTTTAAAACACATTTAGGAGAGAAGTTTCCACACATCGAAACGTTTTGTTTTCCTCTCCAACCGATATAGAATCTCACAATCCACCGTCTTTGGAAGCCTAGCATCCTCACTAGCTCGATGTATAGCTCTGATACCATTTTTAATAGCTCAAGCCCACCGCTTATAGAAACGTTTTGTTTTCCTCTCCAACCGATATAGAATCTCACAATCCACCGTCCTTGGAAGCCCAACATCCTCACTAGCCCGATGTCTAGCTCTGATATCATTTGTAATAGCTCAAGCCCACTGCTAGCAAATATTGTCTATTTTGCCCAGTTATGTATCACCTAGTCTCATGATTTTAAAACGAGGCGTGTGCCAGCGAGTCCAATGTCCTCGCTGGCACACGCCTCGGTGTCTAGCTCTGATACTATTTGTAACACCTCAAGCTCACCGCTAACAATATATTGTTTGTTTTGACCCGTTACGTATCGCCGTCAGCCTCACGATTTTATTACTAGAGAGAGATTTTCACATTGTTATAAAGAAATGTTTCATCCTCCTCTTCAACCAATGTAGAATCTCACAGCACGTTTCCGTCTCATACCACAAATTTGAATCTTTACTACATATCCGAACAAAATATAGCTTAGAAATGAGTTTGGAAGGTTAGTTTATCATACACAAAGATAGGCTAGCTGATCAAAGATGACGATTTCAAGCTAAATGGACCTCGTCTAGATGACCATGTCAAGAGAACAATGCATTCCCATTAACCAAGGAGGCCTCAAGTTCAGAACTTGCTGCACAATAAACTACCAACTCAACACTTACATTCCATAAACAATGTTTTAAGTACAGGAGGAGGCAACCCAAGAAGCTTGTCGTAATGAACAGAAGGAAAAGCCATCAAAAAATTTCCAAAACATATACACAAGAAGCTGCATCTACAGCATCAATCAATCTCTGCACTCAAAAAGCCACCACAAACAGCAGAATTTTGTTCATTCAGAGTTACAAAAAAGGCTACCAAAAGCAGCAGTGCCAATGCCATCCTTTCTGCAACAACGAAACGTAATGGTTTGGCAAATGTATGCGAGTGAACCATAACGTAGCGAAGAAGAGAGCTGGAAAGAGGAATACATGACTGACCTTCTTTCTTCTTGGCAGCTTCATATTTGTTGGAGTTCCTCCTTCTTTCTTACTATTAACTCGTGCCCTGTTGAAGATCACTGTGATCCCTTCAGCTGGAGCAGGATGTTTTTCATCCCACTCACCAAATTTGGACAGAGAATTACCCTTCTGAGCCTGCAAAAGGAACGTCTCAGAAATGGAAAACAATGGCAACAAGTAAGGAAGATGAAGAAAAAATCATGGGCTCAAAATTGGCGGCTCATTGCCACTGTCCCGATGGGCGAAGGTGGATTAGATTTTACAAATCCAACAAGCAAGAAAAACCAAACTATACTTTAAAAATTATTTTGAATTTGTACCATTCTTCGCCCAATTACAATAATCATACCCACAAATAGATTGTATTGTAAAAAAAAAAAAAAAGGGTAAAAAAAAAAATCATTTTTCAACGAATTGACAGAATTGAAAACAGTAAACCAAAATAAGTTCCCAAACAACAAGGTGAATCTTTTTTAGGAAAAAGAATATACATTTTTTTAAACAGCTGGTACTAGGAATTAGAAAATTACGTAATTGCCATGTCAACTGAGGAAGATGATCAATGAAAGAAGGTAAATCGAAGTACCGAAATGGAAAGAAAAAAAATGAAGCCTATAATCTATTAGTCATCTATAACTCGATCTATATAATCTAACAAGTACAGGGAAGAAATTAATCCTCTGAACTCCTAAAAGTTGAGTTCCTGAGAATCAATATAGGCGTGACAACAGACATAATCTAATGCAGTCAATAAATGAACCAATAAATATTGAGAAAAGGATGGTTGAAATTACATGATACAAATACCAACACATGAAGGAAATCCCTTGGTGGTGGTGGATGGTCACATATTTGGTCACAGAATGGTTCCGAGTAACCATATGTGTAACACGAACCAATAGGTTATGAGGCCTAGCCTTGTGCCTGGACGACTCATTAAAATTCGACCGCCAGAAATCCTGCAAAGGGATTAGGATTAGGAATACTCGTACCGTATCAAAGAGTAGAAATTTGAGTATACTGTGTTATATGACAGTTCAATGAAAATGGCAGCAAGTATAACCAAATAGAGTTTGTCCATGCCTTGTAATCATTTTTCCTATATAGGGCCGGGAGGAAATTCTAGTATAATATATATAACCGTATTGATACCAATTGATAGGGGTGTTCAAAAAATCCGATAACCCAAAAACCCGATCAACCCAACTCAAATAAATGAAAGTTTTATAGACCGGGTAGGTTCATGGATTTCCCCAAGACTAAATTGGTTGAACGGAGACAACTTACTTTTAAAATATACATTTTTGCTTATGATATAATTATATATACATACAGACAGGAGTTCTACGATAATCCAGACAGGAGTTCAGGTGAAGCAAGTGTTCTGTAAAAACTATAGTACTGCCTCGAGGAAAATTAGCACTTACCAAATTCCATCAATTCGATCGGCAATAAGTTTTCCATGCCTTGGGATGAGACCTGATGCATTGAGTGATTTGAACACATGACCTGAAAAAGGACATGCGTAAATTCTCCAAGTTTTGAAACTAATCAAACAGATAGGCAAAACTTATAACAAACCTTTGTCTTCATCAATTTCCATGCCATTTCCTATTAAATGAACAGATTCTGTTTCTACGTCAATCGCAAGATGATCAGTTGAACCTTTCCGCAAAGTTCGAGCATGGGCAGCTGAGGCTGATGAAGCAGGTGGTATTGCACTTTTCCCAGCTGGTCCCTGCAAAATACCAAACCAGTAGAAGATGTGATCCATGGAAATGCATGCAAAGAGAACCGTTTATATGGAATGCACATCAGAAAAGTCACAAAAACAGTATCCTACTTATACTTCTCATGGATAATACATTAACTACCTATCACGACAGACCCAAGCAAGAAGTAATTTCAAACTTCCTAGTATATGGATACGTACTGCATCTTCAATCTCTGATATCTCTGATTCAGAAGGAAAAGAAGGTGCTCCAAAGACGCTCCTTTCTTTGATCATCTCTGGTTGAGATGTCCGTCCTTGAAGTGACTCTTCAAGTAGCTTATTCTTAGTAGTTAGTTCATCCACGACGTTTTGGCTCCCTATTAACTTCCCACTCAATTCCTCAAATTTGATTTTTGACTTTTCAGATTCGGAGAGCATATCCAGAATCTGCCTCTCTAGTATTCTTACTAGTCCCTTCAAGCCTTCTGACTTTGAATCTCCACTGAAGTTACTATCCAACAAACTAATAATTTGTTCTAAAGAATAAGAAAGCTCTGAGAGATCTTTCTTCATCTCCTCTGAATCAAGTTGATACCTCGATGCTCTATCAACCTCCTCTTTCAGCTGTTCAATTGCAATTATTTGTGTGGTCACTGTAGACTGCAGCTTTTGCTTGTCATGA
Source organism: Cucurbita moschata (assembly GCF_002738365.1). NCBI lineage: Eukaryota > Viridiplantae > Streptophyta > Magnoliopsida > Cucurbitales > Cucurbitaceae > Cucurbita > Cucurbita moschata. Next base: position 3,836,396 of record NW_019268537.1, read on the forward strand.
GATAGTAAGTTGAACTGATTCTGTAACTCAGAAACATAATCAGCAAGGTAAAAGAGCGTCTTTACATCAGTTGAATCATATTGTTCCACATCTAGGTATTCTGACTCTGGCAAAGAGATCCCAATCCCTCTAACCTTCTTAAAGAGAGCTTCCATTTGCATAGTTGACAAAACGCAGCCTTCTGCCTCTGAGAAAAATATAAAAGTCATCAGAAGATTTTTAAAAGATCATGGAAAAATTCTGCAAATACTTGAAGAATGAAGAAGAAAAGGTTTACCTTGTTCTTTCACCAACAAACTATTATACAATGATGAAACTTCAGCCTCCCTTTCTTTTAACTTTTCTTTATTTGCTTGACAAGTCTCCAGTTGACGACTAAGTTCAACATAGGAACTCTGCAATAGTTGTAAATCAGTCTCCAACTTAACTACCATATTCTGGTTGAAGTCCTTTTCCTTTCTAATTTTCTTAGTAGTTGCCTCAGTTATTTCCAATATATGCTGCATATCTTGAATTCTACAAGCTGCAACCTTGCTGGTGCTCTCAAACTGTTTAACTATAGATTTAACTTTTCTGCTAGCAGATAATAATTGTTCTGCAGCGGAAGCTGATTTGCTACTAGATGATTTTGCTCGAGACTCTGCAGGTGAAGCTCCACTAGTCTCACTACTTTCCATGGATATGGTATCCTTCAAGTTGTCAAGTTCGGGAATAGAGCTGAGTAGAAGTAGATGGTTGGTCATTTCAAACTGAAGCTCTTTTGTTGTGTCAATACAGGCAGACAATAGAAGGGAAACATCATCTTCTAGCATCACTTTGGTATATTCTTGTTCCTGTTTATGCATTTCGAGATTCTTCACCATCTCTTTCAAGGATTCAACGTGTCCGCACACAAAAACTACTTCCTCTCTTGTTGCTTCCACTTGTTTTAACAGATCAGCAATAGACCCATCCATTGAAGAGGAGATACCTTCAAAATAATCTGTGAACTTCTTGTTCTTTAACCAGATTTCTTCCATAATCTTTCTAAAAGATAATGAAATATTACCAACATCATCTTCAACAACCACCTTATCACTTTCATTTTCAACAGCAAAATCAAGGAGCTTTCCATGAGAAAGGGATTCCTTAACATTCAGATCCTGGATTAAATTTAAAAGATGTAATCAGAATTACAATACATATGGAATATTTGAAAATAACTAATTAGACATTTCACATATTTCTATGATGCAAGAAGCGGGCATGTCAATGTCCCCCTGGAGGAGGGGAAAAACTAGTCTTTATATGTTCATTGTTAATAGATTCAAAAGAGCATCAAATGGCTGCATCCAGACAAGCAAAATGCAAATAAATAAATGTTGATTTTTTTCCAATAAGAAAACTGCATTTGAAAAGAAGGAATACTGTAGAAGAACAAGTCACAAAAAAAAATATATCAGACCGAACCAAACAAAGGAGCTACCAAAATATACAAACATTAAAGACACCAACCAACATAAACAAATTTCGACACAGAATAAACTTTGTATGCACTTGTTGAAGATAATAGAAGTGAGTATTTTACCAATATTTGATATCCAGAAAAGCAAGGGAAATTACCTGAACAGCATGGTGATCATGAGAATCTATTATGCCACTGTTAACTAGACAATCCTTGGTGTTCTTCAAAATGATATCCATCTCTCTTAGACTCTTAAGTTTCTTCTCAAAGCATCCTGTCACCACGGTCAACAATGTCTCATCTGCAACAAACTTGTGAAGATCATTGAGGTAGCCCGCAAACTCTGCAGATCTGCTCTGTAAGCTGCCATTAGTCCCAACCAACTCTTCCATGCATGTATTTAATTTGGAATTTAGAGCAAATATCTCATTTTCAGAATTTCTCCTCTCACCTTCAATTATAGAAATTTTACTTTCTGCCTTAAATAATGAATCTTCCAAAGATTTTCTTATTTCTGTCGCCTCAACAACTTTTCTTGCTTGAGAACTGACTTCCTCTTGCAATACCTTCCGTTCTGTCTCTAGCTTCTCTATACCACTTTGTGCTTCAGCATTCTGTTCCGTTAGTAAAGCAACATTGGTCTCAAGCTCAGTTAAATTCTTTTCTAATGTGTTTATAATTCCTTGGGCCTCTACCAATTTATCTGTCTGGACAGCCACTTCCTCCTTTACTTTCTTAGACTCTATCTCTGCATTGAGTTTACAAACTTCAGCTTCTTCTTTCTCTCTGACAAGCACAGATACTTTATTTTCTGCCAGTGATAACGACTCTTGAAGTAGCTTCAGAGACAATGAAGCTTCCGCAAACTTGCTGGACTGTGAATAGGCTTCATTTAATGTTTTCTCTAATTCCTGTTCAATATGTATCTTACTAGATTCTATTTCCCTTTTCTCCTCAGAAAGCTGAAAAATGTTGTTCTCAGCAGATGATAATGCATTTTCCAATGATTTCATAGCAGCTAAGGCATCTCCTAATTTAATTTCCATAGTACTCGACTCCTCTTTAACGTTCTCCAATTCTTGTTCCGTACGTATCTTAGCATCATGAGATTCCCTAATGTAATCTGCAATCCACTTCACCTTAGCTATAGGCTCTTCAAAAACCATATTAATGGGAAGAACAATTCCATCAATTGATTCATTTACTTTCTGTAACATATCATTGCTCTCCAACAAGAACTGCCCGTATTGATTACATTTGTCCTCCAAGATGCCAAGTTCAGACTCCAACTCCGGAATGCGTTGTGTATCAATAGACAACAAATTGATTTGATTTCTGCAATTAGTAACTGTCGACTCTAGACTATCTAATTGTAGTTTCAACTTCTCTATTTCTATGTTCTTGTCATCCAAGACACTTTTCATATTTTCCCTATCCTGAACCAGTCCTTTGCCTTTCTTAAAAGCCAAGGACAACTTTTCCCTTAGCAAGGCATATTTCTCCTCTAATCTTTGAAAATCCCTCTGCAAAGAGTCATTTTCCTCTTTCGCTTCTCTAAGTTCTTGAGATACTGATCTTAACCTACTCGAGCAATTACTCAAATCAGAAGACTCCTCTTCTAGAATTATATCATAGAGCGTCAAATCCTGACGACTGACATATAAAAGAGCTTGAACCTTTTCAAAACATTCCACATATTCACCTGAGATTTCAGCAGATGCACGAGCCTGCTCCTTTATCCTCTGAAAGCATCTGTAAACAAGCAAGTTCAAGTCCAACGAAGTTTCACTGACCCCTCCATCATCTGTTGTCACTCCAGATTCTTCTTGTAACATGTTTATGAGTTGAGCCTTCTCCAACGATGTCTGATGCATTTTTATCTTGACTTCTTCATATTTGCTTAAAAGGTCATCCAACTGCTCCTGGAGATAGTCCGTTTCCTGTAATTTAATTAAAAGTAAAGCACTTATGCAATCAATCTCTCCTTGTGCTGCATCTTTAGTTTTAGCAAGTTCGTCTTGCAAAACCATTATTTCATCTTTAGCCTGAAAAAATGATTCCTTAAGCCAACAGACGGAAGATTTCAGGTCATAAGGTGCAATCAAATCCGGCCAATCAGATAAGTTTACAGTATCTTTTAACTTCTGAAACTCCAATAAAATAGCCTCCAGAACTTTCTTCTCATCCACAAGACACTTGAGTCTTTGCATACTGTCCATTGATTTAAGTTCCCGAGGAACTTCAATTTGAGATATAACATCCTCAAAACTTTCGAGGACCATATTCCTTTGCAACAGATTTTCCTGAAGTGATGCAACTAAAGTTTCACTTTTAGCCAAGTCAACCTTAATTAGTTCAGCAGTCTCCAAAGCATTTGATTTCTCTTGTAGTTCGACAGAATACTTTTCAAGCTCCCGACTTTTTTCAGCTAGAGACTGTTTCAATGCATCACGTTGCTGTACTAATGCCTTGCCTTTTGTCACAGCCATTGTTAACTTCTCTTTGGTATTAACACACCTTATCCTTTCTTGCTCCAGCTCACTTTTTGCCTTTTCAAGTTCACCATTAACAGTCTCAACTGTCAATCTGTAATTGTCTATCTCATCTGCCAATCTTCTATTTTCATCTTCCAGATGATACATTTTTTCAGCATTGCTGACCTCTTTAGCTTTGAGCTCAATTAACTCAGTATGGGCAGTGGCCAAAATTGCTCCAGCTTCAGTGGAGATGATGTCTGACTCTGCCCCAGTTAAACATGATTGGAGTTGATTAATTTTCAGAAGGATTTTGTTATAATTATCAATTAACAGAGAAGTATTTCTTTCAACACGAAGTGTTTTTTCTGATAAAGAATCGTCAAGAAGATGTTGCTGATTCAATACCGAGTTGAGAGACGTTAACACTCTATCTAATGTGGCTTCCATTTCCCACTCCTTTTCAGACGAAACTTTCATAGAATCTTCAATTGAATTTGTGTAAGAGCGAACAACTTCATCAGACACCATATATTCAACAACTTTTGCATTAAGATACTCAATGTCTTGATCCTTTACTAAATGATTATGACGGAGTTCTCCTATAGTAGCCTCATACTGCAATCGTTCATCTAAAGTCCTATTAACCAATTGTGAGCATTCATTTACCAAGTCTTTCAATGTGGTATTAGAAATCAGAGTGTTCTCTTCCACGTGCTCAATTCCACGCAAATCAAGACTCTCATTCAACTGATTGCCAGTAACTTTGACCAATGACTGTCGATTAGTAGCAGTCTTGAGTTGGCCACAAATGATAAGAAGTTCTTGCACAAAAGCTTCTCTTTCTTTCTGAAAATCAAGTACCCAAAAAAAGAAAGCAATTTAATACCACTCCAGAAGCATGCTACCACAACTGAGAGGGGGTGGTTTATGAACCTCAGAATCGTGTATGACATTTTCTTTCTCGAAAATGGTCCCATTCAGAGTGGCCCTCGTGTTTTCCACCTCGTCCATCAGAGAAACCTTTTCTATCTCATATTGTATTTCCTGTTGCATATCAGAAGGCGTTTCCTCCATCAAACTACCTTGAGTTTCAGTAGCTGCAACTACTTCTTTGCCATCAGCATTGCCAGCTAACTCGTCCGGGCAGTCCACAAACATATCGTGTTTTCCAGCATCTTCGACTACTACAGTACCATCAGGGTCATCTTGTCCCGAGTTCTCTCCACCTTCAGTAAGAGGAGCCACTGGCGACAATGTTGATCCCTAAACACCATGTTCAAAACAATCGTATCTTCAAAACATTGTTTAATTTTCTTCTCTAACTGACAAGGAAAATTCATATTAAGACATTTCCGCAGCGTCAACATGTGAATAAATGCTAAACTAACCTGGTTCGGCACAGAAGGGGAAAATCCACTGGACACTTCAGAGGACTGCAAAACGGAGTCATTCTCCGAAGTAGCGTCCGCGGCAGTCTCAGAAGATGACTCCCCAACATTAACATTGAGCACAGTTTCCACCCCTTCAGCTCCATTTCCTGAACTCTGCAGTGCCGGCTCTGGATCATGATTCTCAGACATGTCGATATCTTATAACTCAACCGCCTTAACCTCAACAAGAACTATATCTCAAACAGAATAAAACAATACTGGGAAATCAAGAAGCTAAATAGAATTTTAAAATGAGATCTAAATTGAATCAAATAACCATCAACCTCCAATTCGGTGAATTAAAAGAATCAAAAAACAATAAAGACATCCAAATGGCGCGTAAAAGAAACGGAAACCAATAAATTCACTGTCGTGATTCTGTAAAATGGATGAGTAATCGTCAGCTATCGATACTGGATCAACGACTCGACGACCTGTTCCACATGAATCAGAAGAGTTCATTCAATTCACTACGCAGATCAATTGATCTGATTTAGCGCCATGCTTCGTCTCCTGTAATTTAGTTTGAAGGCGATGGGTGAAAAAAGTAGAACGTCTCTTCGAATCTTAACCGTTTATTTTTAATCTTTTTTAACAGTCACATTAAAATTATGGGTGGTAATTATTTGAAATTTTGCATTCGTATAATAAAGTTCTCCAATTCTAGCCCTAGTTTTTTATTATTATTATTATTTATTCTAATTTTACCTTTATTGGCGTAGTAAATCTTTTAACTAAATTTTTTTTATTAAATAATCAACTCAATCTAATTTATTATTCGAGTAATTTTTAATACAATTAAATTATTAATTCGTTGTTTTCAAACATTTAATTAAATTTATCGTTAACATGTGCTATTTATATTTATTTATTTACAGTATTATTTTGCTAGTATATTGTCATTGATTTATAATAGTTTAATTTGTTATATTATAAACATTATGATTCAAATATGGTAAATTATTACCCATAATTGTTAAACGTCAAACTTGAGTACTTCAAAAAAAACAAAATTTTGTGTATATATACATTTTATCATCGTCCTTTTTAACTTTTTTGTTGTTTGTTCTCGACTAATTTATTGTGATTGAGTCCTACAACATTATTTAAATAATAAATTTTGATTAATGTGTTTGATCAAAAGATGTAGTAGGCATAAACGCTAATTTGAATCTAACTTGTTGGATAAAACATCAGTTACTATTTTAAAAAGGTCAATAGTTTTTCCGTGCCACAATTGACTTATCTTAAGAATAAGATAGTTAAGAAAGACTTAAAAGAATTGGAAGTCAGGACCCACTAATAAGATACATCTTCCTTCTCAATAGCTCAATCATAGAAACTTAATTTAAACATTTTTTACTCGGAACAATTATACATTTAGTAACTCTTTAGGAACGTGGGAATAAAACTTGCTAAAAGGACCCGTGTTGGTTCATGAAGTTAGTTAACACTCTTAAAAAGCGAAGAATAGATAAACTAAGACAACAGGTGAATTGCACCGGTATTGGTTCATGAAGATAGTTTTCACTCTTAAAAAGCGAACTATAGATGAGCTAAAACATGTGGGCATCCCCCCTTTCAAGGTGCCTTTTCAATAATTTACAATGGCTTAAGACGGCAGGTTACTTTCTTTCAAATTATTGTACTTTTGCCAACCATGATTATTGATCACAAGCTAAGCTATCCTATCAATGATATAATTATAACTCGACACGAAAGAACTCGACGTCTAAATCTATGATGGATAGTTAAGTTCTAGAGAAGACACCTGTAACAGCACAAGCTCACCGCTAGCAGATATTACTCGCTTTGGCCCGTTACGTATTGCTGTCTGTCTAAATACGTGATGTGTTAGGGAGAGGTTTTCACACCCTTATAAGGGATGTTTTGTTTTCCTCTCCAACCAACGTGGAATCTCACCATCCACCCCTTTGGGAGGCCAACATCTCGCTGGTACATCATCCGATGACCGACTCTAATACCATTTGTAACAGCTCAAATCCACCGCTAGGCACATATTAATCGCTTTGGCCCGTTACGTATCGCCATCAGCCTCACGGTTTTAAAACGTGTTTGCTAGGAAGATGTTTACACACCCTTATAAGCAATGTTTCGTTCTCTTCTCCGACTAACATGGGATCTCATAATCCACCCCCCTTGGGAACTAGCGAGGTCGTTCTCTTCTCCAACCAGGGATCTCACAATCCACCCCATGGGGACCAGCGACCTCGCTGGCACACCATCCAATGACTGGCTCTGATATCATTTGTAACAGCCCAAGTCCAACGTTAATAAATATTGTTCGTTTTGACCTGTTACGTATCGCCATCAGCCTCACGATTTTAAAACGCGTATACTAGAAAGCGGTTTCCACACCCTTATAAGGAATGTTTCGTTCCCCTCTTGGTTGTGGGATCTAACACCCCAGACTACACGAACAAAATCATCCCATCCATGCCAACAAAACATATAATGCACTCCATCAGAGACCAAATTCATCTTTATTGACAATTAGTGCATTAGAAAAGGCACTTTCAAGTATATAACATACACGAGCCGAGGTGCAGAGATGATTGATTGGCATCTTACACTGATTCATTATTAATTCTAACTAAGCATTTCATATGATCAACTATTCTATATTAAGCAGGGAGGATATGTTCTGACCTTCACGTTTCGTGTCGGGATTTTCCCTCTATACAGTTTACTCGGACGTCTGAACTAAATTAGATATTCGGAATATACTGCGAAGAGTGCATCTGGATAGTCTTTAGGCAGGCTGTTAATATATCGACGAAAGCACAACATATCCTCCTTGGAAACGGTTTCGGCATCAACCACATCATCGCTACAGGTGAGCACCCATAAGTCCTCTGAGTTGACTCTCTTTAAGCTGCCACGACAAAATGGACACGACTCTGACCTCGTGTTCCTGCAGCGTAGGAAGAACAAGCAATTGAGCATAAACGCCGCTTCAAAACGCTTTAAAGGCAATGAAGATGCTTAACAAGACTTGTTTTTACCAATTTCGATAGCATTTGATGCACATTGCATGACAGCAATTAGGCAAAACCATCTTCGTGCATGGCTCCAAACAAATACCACACTCGTCTTCTCGTTTCATATCGATGTTCATGAGTCTACCGTCTTTATCACCTCTCTTCGTGCTAGGCATCTCAATCCAACGATGCTCTTCCTCGAAATCGTCCAACTTATCCAAACTACCGTGGATTCGCTGAAGCGAAGGCAATATTATAGCTGGTATTCATGATATGAAAAAACACACAAGATGAGAATATATAGAACTACTTAAAAAGGTAAGAACATCAGCTATCAAACTAAACAAGTGAGTACCGTAGAAGTCCCTAATAGTTGCCTTCCTTCCATGCCTGGATATATTTCGTTTTTGTTTTCCCTCTGGATGTACCTGAATGGATAAAAAATCAAGAATAAGAAACCTATAATCATTCAATAATACAGCTACAAAAGCCAACAGACCTTGTACACAAGTATGTGGAAGAGGCTTAAATATCTTGGAAGCAAGCATGTGCAAGAACAGTCCATCCATTGAAGCAAAAACAGAGCAATAGGAGCCAAATGATTGTAAACCAACTTCATTTGAAGATAGCCACCCCCTTTTTCCATGGGGATTGCAGCCGCTCTACAATACCAAAAATCAAACAAACAAACAAACAAATCAGACGTCTAGCAAAGAGGGGGTGAATTGTGAGATCACACATCGGTTGGAGAGGAAAACAAAGCATTCCTTATAAGAATGTGGGAACCTCGGGTGTGAAGGACGCTGGATCCCAAGGGGATGGATTGTGAGATCACACCTCATTTGGAGAGGGAAACAAAATATTGCTTAGAAGAGTGTGGGAACCTCGAGTGTGAAGGACGTGGGTCCCAAGGGGATGGATTGTGAGAACACACATTGGTTAGAGAGGGGAACAAAGCATTCCTTATAAGAGTGTGGAAACCTCGAGTGTGAAGGGCGCTGGCCTCCAAGCGGGTGGATTGTGAGATCACACCTCAATTAGAGAGGGAAACAAAACATTCCTTATAAGAGTGTGGGAACCTCGAGTGTGAAGGACTTGGCCCCAAGGAGGTGACTGTGAGAGAGATCACACCTGGAGAGGGAAACAATCCTTACAAGGGCATGAAAAACCTCGGGTGTGAGAACTACTCTCTAGACGCATTTAAAAACAAGAAGCTCAAAAGGACGATATCTACTCAGCGATGGGTTTGGGCTGTTACCCAACAGTTCGAACCCCTTTTCAAACAGCAATTTCTTTCTATTTTGGGATAAACCAAACTAGTGTAGGCAGAAACACAACCCATTCGTTCTTTCAACTTGCAAACAAAGAAACCGATCATCACGATTGAAACGGAAAAGCAAGAAAAAAACTCAACACAATTAAAACGAGCAAAAGAAGAGTAAAAGAAGAAGAAAACTCACAGAGAATTTGCATACTGAATATCCGCCTCCAAAACCTCCAAAGAATCCTGATGAGAGAATTTCTCCAGCTGATAATACATAATCTGAAAGATCCCTTCCCTCTTCCACAAGAAACCACTGAAAACAAACAGAAAACCAAAGCGTAAAGCTCCTCCTCCCAGTGGGCTATGCCAAAAGATGAACCCTACCCTTAAAAAACACCGAAGATCAAGAAGGGTTAACCCCAAACCCACTTTCGAACCTCAAAAAGAACGAGAACCCTTATTTTTCTCAAGCTTTTAGGCGGTTTGTCCTTTAGTCAATAGGGCGGCGTCACTGAAATGACCTTCACTCGCCCTTTTGTGGTCAGAAAAAGCTTCAATACAAGAAGAACAAGTTTCAGCTGAGATTATGACGATGAAGAAAATGGGGGGCAGAGTCCGTAATGGGTTTGTTGGCGGATGCCTTTAAATTATTTATTTATTTATTTTCCTTTTTAATAAATCTTAATTTTCAATCTTATCCATCCAAAACATATTCCTTTATTGCTTGTGAAGCTGGTTTCCTTTCAATATTAAATTTAGAAAAAGGAGAGTTTTTTTTCCCAACTCATATTATATATTTGATTGCCCTCCATTATTGAAAACTATAATTATTATTTTAATTAATTGTACCCACTTAATTTAAGATTAGTTGGCCTAATTAATCAATAATGATATTGGCCTAATGCTATGAGTTCATATTAGTTAATCTACCAATATTATTTTAAATAAATTTTATACAAATTATAAATTAATTTTCACCTACTAATCATACATAAATTCATAAAATTAAGATTTTAAAAAATATAATTTTTCTTTTAGGAGAAAAAATTATTTTATTTGCTAATATATTAAAAAAAAAATAATCATAATAAAATTTCAGAATAAAATTTCGAATCTCTAGACTTTTATTGAATAATATATATCTTAAATAATTAGGTATATTATAAAAATTAATTTTATCAATTTAATTTGATACCCTACTCAAATATCCTTAAATATATTAATTTTTATTTTTAAGAGTCAATGTGTCCATATATATTCATATTCTTATTATTATATTTTTTAAATCATTAATTCATAATCAACCTAAAAAAAATAATCAATATTACTTTTATATGGTTAATTTTATGTGTGTCTGCATCATTATTTGATTTGAATCGGTTAATTTTATAAAGGTCAAAACTCTAAATTTTAGTTTTTTTGTCTCATTGATTTGGTAATTTTCTCGTTCTTCTATGTCGAGACCGTCAAACTTCTCAAATTTAACGTTTAATTAAATTTTTAGTACAATAGTTGATGTCAAACATACAACTCAGAGGAAAATAGTGCATGTCAATCATCACTTTATTTCTCGTTTTACAAATATTCACTTAGCAAGGATTTGACGCTTAACGTCGGTTCAAGTTTGACCTAGACTCGACCCAAGTTTGGTATAGTGTCAAAATTTTACCAACATACCATATTTATTTATTAGAGTCGATATAAATCATTTTTTTTAGAGTCAACTACCGAATAGTCAGCTTGCTTGGTCCATATTTGAATCATGTATATATTATTCTTATAAAGTAAAATGTTTAATATTTATTCTTAAAGGTATATTTTAGAGTCTAAAATCATAGTTTTTAGTTAATACAATCTTTTAAAAGGGTTGAAAAATTATAACAATAAATTAAAAAATATAATACTAAAATAAAATTTATAGTATTAATAAATTTATCAATAAAAGTAATAAAATACCATAAATTTAAAATAAGAAATATAAATATAAATTTTATATTTATACTATAACTTATATTTAATATTTAGAATAATCCACGTCAACAATTAAAAAAAAATACTATTATCTTTGAGAATCTTTGGAGAGAGAAAAAATCAATAAAAACAAATTCACTAGATTCTAAAATGGAGTTGTAATTTTAAATTAATTAAAAATTTATTGGGGCTGAATTTGTTAAAAGATTTTAATTTATTGTAATGAAACAATTCATCATAATAGTTTTGTAAATTAAAATCAATTACGAATTAAATTTATTCAAAATAACATAAATAAGATACGAATATTATCATGATGTTATATAAATAATTAATCTTTTTTATAATTCTCATAATTACTTTTAACAATTTTATTAGATTAATCACATTGTTAATAAATTTATTTGTAGGGTTAATTAAATTATTAAAATAACTTCAACCAATTAAATTTTAATTTAATCTGTATTCATTAATAAGTATATTATAAATAATATGTTTCACGTTGATTTTGTCCCCGATATTAATAATAATTTTCAAGCAAATTATTTATAAAAAGAATTAAGAAGAGAAAAATAATAAACATAAATAATAAAAAATCATATTAAAAAAACAAAGTTCTAATTCATTTCAAGAAATGGCTCAAAATTCTGTCTTTTGAGTTCCTCACAATTGTTCATTGTTTTTCATGTGTAGGTTTCAACTTGGTGTCGTCAGTGTTGTTCCTACCGAACAATATTAGCCACGGTATCAGTATCGGTATCGTTTTTATCGTATATTACCTGAAAATCATGTCGGTGACGTCGGGGCCTTACCTTGCAGAGGGAAGGATGGAACTGTCGGGGCTCTCGATCTCGAGAAAGCTCGTCAGCAAAGTTTTTCGAGATGATTGTGCTCTTGAACAGCCTGAAGATTGCTTCTGGTTTCCTTCATTACCATGTTCAATCTTGATTGCATCTTGTATGGCCAAGATGACTTCCTGCATCCTTGGCCTGGAAGCTCCATGCTGCTGCACACACTGTATGGCTACTTCAGCAATTCGCCACACTGATTCTATTTTCACGTTTCCTTCTAAAAATGGATCCACGACGCTCGTCACGTCCCCTTTATGGACCAAGGACCTCGCCTGTATAAACCAATCAATTGTGTCAAGACTCGAGAACTATGATGTAACAGCTCAAACTCACCGCTGGCAAAGATTGCCCTCTTTGAATTTTAAAACGCGTGTAATATCTGCAAGTGGTGGGACTGTTACAAATAGTATCAGAACCAATCATTGGTTGGTGTAGGGCGGGAAATCCGAAAGGGAAAGTCTAAAGAGGACAATATTTGCTAACGGTGGAACTGTGACAAATGGTATCAGAGTCAATCACCAGACGGTGCGAGACATTAGTGGGAGTTGGCTAGACCCTCTCCATAGACACATTTTAAAACCTTGAAAGGAAGTTCGAAAGAGAAAGTCCAAAGAGAACAATATCTGTTTGTGGTGGGATTGTTACAAATGGTATCAGAGCCAATCACCAGACCGTGTGAGACATTGGTTGGAGTAGGGCTAGACTCTCTCCATAGTAAACATATTTTAAAACCTTGAAGGGAAGTCCAAAAGGAAAAGCCCAGAGAAAACAACATCTACTAACGGCTAGCGGTGGAACTGTTACAAATGGTATCAGAGCCAATCACTAGACGGTGTGAAGTATTAGTTCGAGTAGGGCTAGACCCTCTCCATAATAGACGCGTTTTAAAACCTTAAAGGGAAGTCTGAGAGAGAAAACCCAATAAGGACAATATCTGCTAGCGGTGGGACTATTACATATGATAATAGATCGAGTTAGAAGGGAAGAACTTACATACCCAGTGAACAATGTTCAATTCACTGCCATAGTCTTCTGGTGAGACAGGTTTCTTCCCAGAGATCAGTTCTAGCAGCACCACCCCGAAGCTATAGACGTCGCTCTTTTCGGTAAGTTGTTGAGAAGCATAGTACCTGTTATTTTCACATGCTCATGGTCATGCTTGTGAGCAGGTGCGAGGGGACGGGGTGGAATACGTTATGGAAAAACAATAAAATTCAACATACTCAGGATCCAAGTAGCCTACGGTTCCTCGAGCAACGCTTGATACATGAGTCAAATCTTCCTCGGCTTGCCTCGAGAGTCCAAAGTCGGAAACTTTTGCCCTCATATTGATGTCGAGGAGTATGTTGCTAGTTTTTACATCTCGATGAATGATACTTGGGCTGCATCCCGTGTGCAAATACTCGAGCCCTGAAAACGATCAATTCATTTACAGAAAAAGCTTGAAGATGGAGTCCTGAAATTCAATAAAAAAGAACACAGTTTATCACTAGGATGAACCTTTAGCTGCATCTTCTGCAATGTGCAGGCGAGCCAGCCAGTTCAAGTGCTTTTGAGTCGTAGAACCTGCCGATAAATGATTAGTAGAGAACGACATTGAAAACGAAAACTTCTTAAGCCTGGACAGACGAGCAAACCGTATAAGTGATCTCGTAACGTTCCATTATGCATATATTCATAAACCAGAATCCGTTGATGTTCTTCTTCGCAGTAGCCGATCAAAGGGACCAAATTTCGGTGATGAATTCTCGATAAGAGGGCAACCTGTCGATATTTAACACGGTCAGTATACTGTTAGCTAAAGAGTACATAGTTCTCTCTAGACCAACGACCTACCTCGGTCGCAAATTGTCGATTCCCATGTGTAGACGACTCGGCCATGATTTTAACTGCCACTTCCTTGCCGTCGCTCATCTTCCCATAATAGACTGATCCAAAGCTGCCTTTACCAATTTTCTTCGAGAAGTTATTCGTCGCTTCTTCGAGCTCAGAGAGAGATAAATAATAGGCCATGCCTTCATCGCCCTTGCCGATCGAGTAGGCAGAAGAGCGCTTAGTGCTGGTTTGCAGCGAACCACCTAAGGTCCACAAGACGAGAGAGAATTCAGAAAATAAAAGTCGTGCTATACGAGAAATGTTAAGCAGGTTTCGAGCGGGAACCTTTTTTCTGGTAAGGCGCCGTTCTTTGAAGCTTGCGGAGTAACAGCAAACTTCCTATAAGTAGCATAATCAGGAGCACAAACGCTCCCAGGGAAACTCCTATAATAAGCTTAGATTGCATATTGAATCGTCGACTTTTATGCAGCCCCAAGTTACCATCGTACCTGCAAGATACAATCATAAAGACATAAAACAAACACGTCGAGACTCCTAGTCGTGTCTCGTGCCTGTCGTTCTTGTTAAAACACATCAAGCAGCCATGAACATGTGAACTATTTTGTCATATCTTTCTATGTTCAATCTAGATATACTTCATGCAAGGAATAAGGATTAGTTGATTTCATTTCTACTAAGAAAAACACGCTCATGCATGGAGCTAGGACTCGGGATGTAACAGTCTAAGCTCACCACTAGTAGATATTGTTGTCCTTGGGCTTTCCCTTTCGGACTTTCCTTCAAGGTTTTAAAACGCGTCTGCTAGGGAGAGGTTTCCACATCTTTATGAGGAATGTTTCATTCCCCTCTCCAACCGATGTGGGATCTTACAATCCACCCCCTTGGGTGCCCAACGTCCTCGCTAGCACACCACCCAATGACTGGCTCTGATATCATTTGTAACATCCCAAGCCTACCATTAACAGATATTGTCTCTTTGGGCTTTCCCTTTTCGGGCTTCCTCTCAAGGTTTTAAAACGCGTTTGCTAGGGAGAGGTGTCCACATCCTTATAAGGAATGCTTCGTTCCCCTCTCCAACTGATGTAGGATCTCACAATCTACCCCCTTGGGGGCCCAATGTCCTCGGGGGCACACCGTCCGATGACTGGCTCTGATATCATTTGTAACATCCCAAGCCTACCATCAGTGGATATTGTCCTTTTTGGGCTTTCCCTTTTCGGGCTTCCCCTCAAGGTTTTAAAACGCGTCTGCTAGGGAGAGGTTTCCACATCCTTATAAGAAATGCTTTGTTCCCCTCTCCAACCGACGTAGGATCTCACAATCCACCCCCTTGGTGGCCCAACATCCTCACTAGCACACCACCCGATGACTGGCTCTGATACCATTTGTAACATCCCAAGCCTACCATTACCAGATATCGTCATCTTTGGGCTTCCCCTCAAGGTTTCAAAACGCGTCTACTAAGGAGAGGTTTCCACACCCCTTATAAGGAATGCTTCGTTTCCCTCTCCAACCGATGAGAAATCTCACAGCCCCGATTCCTAAGGTTGAAACTCATTCATGATGTTCATCACTCTTTGTCCTTAGAAAAGCTGTGAGATCTCACATCGGTTGGAGAGGAGAATAAAACATTCCGTACAAGGGTGTGAAAACCCTTCTCTAGAAGACGCGTTTTAAAACCGTGAGGCTGCAGCGATACGTAATGTTCTAAAGCAGACAATATCTATTAGCGATGAGCAAATATACTAAAGTATCAGTTGGAGTACTTACTTAAAGACGAGTTTCTTTGCCAATAATTCTGGAGGTATTGCACCCGAAAAGGTATTGTTTTGAATATAACTGCCACATGATTCACAGTTGAGTTGATCAATATGGCAACCTATTTATGAGAGAAACAATAACCAAAAACTTTTACATTCAACCTATTCGACATAAAGCGTGCAGAGTTAAGAGATCGTTACGTACAGTTCCTGTAAGTTGGGCAAACTACCCAGGTAGGACGGTAACGTCCCTGTCAATTTGTTATTCTCTAGATGTCTGCATGGTCGAACAACATATCGTTAAGTCATGACGAAACATACTCTCTTGTTTCAAGAACCGAAAATTGCGGATAGCCTCGAGAGCTTACAAAATCTTCAAGTTTATTAGATTACTCAAGTCAGGCAGTGGCCCCACAAGGGAATTTCCATCCAACCACCTGAAGAAAAGGAGGACACGACAATGAATTGCAACGGAGATTCGTTATGAAGCGAAAACGGTGCTTTGCTTAAATCAAGTTGGACTTACAATTCCATTAATCCATCCATAGTATTGATCTCTGGTGGAATGCCACCCTCGACGTTCTTCCCGGAGAGCTTACTGCATAAGAAGTGAAAGGATAGGCATACGTTAATCGTTACCAAAGGGCTTGAAGACTCGGATTCTACATACCCGAAAGGCATGGTTTGAAGCTCGAAAAAAGCTTAAAATAGAGCCATTGAAGAGTCGAAAAAAGTTACATTTTAGTTATTCTCGGCGGTTGCGTGGCAGTACAAGTCACCCATTCCCAGCTTGTTGGAATGCAAGGATCGCCTTCGTTTGTCCGAACGTTCTCTGCTGACATGTTATGGAAGGCATTCACGACTGACTCTACCAATCGAGACAGAAAACACTAATCAATCGACAATAGAGAACATTTATAATCTGTCACGAACAACAGGTTTCAGGATATCGTTAATCTTCATAACAAGATGTCGAGATGAAGAACCTACCATCTCGCCTATCAGTCTTGGCAGCAATCTCAACATATCTACTAATTTCCAATGCATTCAAAACCGGTCCTCGAGTTGAATCTCGAGTCTTGACAAACGAAAACGAAAGCACAAAACTCAGAGTCACGTTCATATAACTGGGTTCGTAAAGAGTATACGTCCCATTGGCATTCTCTTCAATGTTCACCACTGCATTGCTCGAGTCTGGAACGTTAGGTTCCTCTAATTTGAACTTCCGAGTCTCGTTCCAACCCAAATCTTCAATTTCAGCAAAATATGCATACGCCCTGGCATTGGCAGGAAAATCATCCAAATTCAACCTGTAACTAAGCACTCCTTTTGTGCCAAGAACTGCAGTTTGCATCACCTTAACAGGCGGATATTCCCTTGTCATTACATTAATGTTCTTCGAAGTTCTTATTCTTTCTGTCCCCGGAGCCACCCCCACAAGATAATTTTGCCTCTTCTCAAGATCTGAATCCCAAATTCTGTCATATGGATCATCTGGGTACCTAAGAAAAACAGAGTAAGTACCAAATAAGTAATCGAACAGCTCAAACCATCAGGCATTGTGTTATGAATAACTACTCTCCACAATGGTATGATATTGTCCACTTTGAGCGTAAGCTCTCATGGCTTTGCTTTGAGCTTCCCCAAAGGCCTCATACCAGTGAAGACGTATTCCTTACTTATAAATCCATGATCATTCCCTAAACTGTGGGACTCCCTCAACACATCGAACCTATCAAGTACCTTACCTTATCACGTCCTTGGTCAGAGCACCAAAATTCACTCTAGCAGCAACTTCCAAGAAGAAATGATCTTCAAAATCCGTTGCATACATTGAAAGGTTAAAAGGGCGCAGCTCAAGAGTGGATATGAATGGAGAGCCAGTAGTAGCACAGCATATGCACACATCGAAGGAATCAGAGGGTGCCCTAATGATCATCTCCTTCACATACACTCTCGAAGCATCAAAAATGGTAACAGTCGACCACTTAGTTGCATCCAAATACAGCTGAAATTTAGGGTACGTTTCTTCATTCTTCAAACTCCCATACTGAAAACTTGCTCGAACCAAATACCTTCTTCTCTCCTCTGTTTTCAAACTGTAACAGTACTTCTTATTGTCGATTGGGAAATCCCGCCGTGTTTGATACTGCATCGAGTTTCCATTTGGGTTTTCCACCGGCGATGACCTGCCGGCGTTCATGATTCCGGCGTCGGAAATCCATACCAGCCCTGTAACTGGGTCGGTGTAGTTCTTCGTCGCTCCACAGTCTATACTGATAAACTCTGTTTTTTGGTGGAGGAATTACACAAATCAGTATAATGGGTTTCACTTTAAAACGAAATGGGTATTCATTTCAAAGCATCATTTGATTTGAAAATGCGAAAACGAGGGTTGTTCATCTGAAATTTGTTCCGATGAAGAACACAGAGAGAGAGAAGAAAGAACATACCTTTAACTTGACAATGAACAGAAGAAACGACGAGAAGAATCAAAGCCAAAAAACGAAGAAAACCCATTTGAAGAACAAACAGAATGAAGAAACCCACAAATTTTTATCAGTGATTTGCATCACACAACAACAGTGAGTGAGCTGAGTTTCACTATCAAGTTCTGGCGTTGATTTTGGCCTTCGGAATCATCTTTTTTCGCCCCCTTTTTCTTTCTGGGAAGGAGTGCAGTTCAAGCTCGAGCCCAATATTTATCGGAAAAGAACCAAATTTCAAACCATTTGGCTTCATTTGAAATGGACAGGGCCATTCAAAGCCACATGCAATTGTGAAGAACATGGAGTTGGGTATTAGGAGAGCGAAAAAGCATATACTTTTAGAAAGTAAAGGCTAAAGAGAAGTGGACAATTTGACAATGATGGTGCACTACATTGACAAGATCTTGATAGGCATCATCAGAGCCATAGCCATGCAAGAAATTTAAAAACAATGAAGTGATCAATATATTCTGTGGCTTTGATTACCTTTTGCTTTTAGTTTATGAACAAATTATCTCTTTGTTCTCCACTTGGGATAGCTTGTTTTCAGCTTCTTGAGCTTTGAAAAGAATGGATACAGGGATATAGGGATTCGTGTTGGGTCTGGTTCCTCTTAAGTGACCAAATCTAGTTCCATGAAATGGTCAAGGAATCATGGACTCTTTGTGTTTTTGTGAGACTGCTTTCTCCACTTTAATCCATTATGTAATTTGAGACTGAACTACTTTAATAATTTATTTTTAAACGTGTCTATTAGTAACAGATTTCTACTTTTACAAGAAGTGTTTCATTTTCCTTGGTGTCACGGTAATACGGTCATGCTTTTTCAATTATGTGTTGTCGTAATCTTGACACGCTCACGACTAGCCTTAAGGGAATTAAGCCCTATATATACTTTTGACCCCGACTTTGTGGCTTTATCGAACTTTAGGCGAGGTTTGTCTTCGCCTACTGAACATCGCTTGTATAGAATCCAAGCTTGTTCGACCACACGTGTCGCTTATTCCATCGAGACATCCCGAACATCCATCCATCCGGGTTTCATCGAGGCATTACCCCTCCTGTGCCTACGTCATGTCATTTACAGATACCGTACTGGATAGCAGGTAGATATTTCAACCTTTAACATGTGGGTCGGGGTGCAACATCGACACACCCATGTCGCCCGATACTGTCATTGAAAAACTCATTTCAAAGAAAGTCGTCTGAGACACTCGTCTTGACACTCTCGCCCTCACTGTGACACATGCATGTGCAACAAGATAGCTCGATTAGGCCATAAAACCTAGAGGTGGTGGAAAGCTAACACCATGCCTCCCATGTAGCACATTTTGAGTCATTTTCAATCCTTCACGCATAGACATGATTTTGACGTACGGTCATACAGTGTCATGGAGCGTCCGTCTGGTGTCTGATTGACACCAAATTCGACGAGTATTCATATTTCATATGGATGGACTTAACTTCATAACCACATGCCCAATTCCTTTCGAAACCCCAACTTTCAAGACTCAACTTGACCCTTCAACAAGCCTATCTTTGAACTCTTGTTTATTTGGTGTCTCTATCTTGCTTATGCCTTGACTTGTCTTCAATGTCAACTGTGTGTGGTGTGTTAGGTGATGCACCGTTCTCTTCGGTCGCATCATGGCACTCGTCTAGGCTTTCTCTTCGGTCGCATCATGGCACTCGTCTAGGCTTTCGTGTGGCTGGATGGGTGCCACTTTAGGGTCGCCACTTCTCTTAGAGTAATGTAAGGGTCACAAACTACTCTCTTCACAATTAGCAGCATCTTGGCTGACATATCATCCGTTGTCTAGCTCTGATAGCATCATTTATAATACTTCAATACTAATAGATTTTTAGCTCGTTTAGCACTATACGAAAAATATCTAAAAATTTTGAACTTTTAAAAAGAGATTAAAAAAAAACACAGTTTTCTTTCAATTTGGATGAGAATATTTACAACTAAGGTAAATTTAAGAAGTTAGTATTTAGAAGGTAGGTAAATTATTTCGGTCCGTACACTCGTGGTAAAAAAAATTAATTCATTAATGTTGTTTTTGAAAGGTTTTGGATACGTAGCTTTAACGATCGGGTCAATATATTAATGATAAAATTGAGTGGAAATCGTAAATAAAATCTTAAAAGTAAAAACAAGGGCCCACGAAAAAAAATATATTATATGACACTAATATAGATGCTGCATTATCATAAATATTTAATTTATAAAAGATATTTATTAAAAAAATTATAAAACGCATTTATAATAGAAAATTATAAATTTTTAGAGACCAAAAAGTTGAATTTACAAAAAAAAAAGAAAAATTATAAATGTTGATTAAACTTATTTTAGTGTAAAATTTTATTCTAATAAAATAAATATTGAATTAATAAAAATTTATTGTATTTTCTTTAAAAAAAATTCGATAATACACTTAAACTTTTAAAAAAATATATTTAAAATCCCTTAAATTTTTTAAAAAAAATTTAAAAAAAATATATCAATACTGTTGGATGATGAAAGTCTCACGGCTAATTTAGGAATAATCCTGAGTTTATAAACAAAAAAAAAAAGACTGGTGCGAGATCGGGAGCCAAAAGTAAAGCCATGAAAACTTATGTTCAAAAAATGCTGTGGAGAGGCGTGTTCGTCTAACAAATATCCTTAAAATTTTTAAAACTTAAAAAATAACTATTTAAAAAAAATAAGAATATATATATATATATTTTGTTTGTTAAGTTTAAAAGTATTATTGGAACTTTTAAAATATTAAAAAATACAAAATAGGATGCTAGTTTAAACTAATTTATTTATAAAATTTGTGTAATTTTTTTAATCAATATTATAGAAAATTTTGAATGAGGGCGTCAAGTTAACGAAATTGAAAATTTATAATCTACGTTGATACCATAACAAATTTCGGGGTCAAAATTAAATTATTTAAAAAAAAAAAAATAATTTTGATTGAAAACTTGCTAATGGGCCTTGGTCCAAAGCAACCTTGAGAGCCTCTAAATGAAACGGCCTCGGGCTGAAGAAGGGAGGTGACCTAATCGTCCGGATCCTTACATTTTTCTGCCAATCTCTGTCTAAGCTCCGATGAACGAACATGGAGGAACCCATCGGAGAGAGACAGAAATGCCGATATCAGAATTCGTGAGGGACAGACGATGGGCGGAATGAAGCGGCGCGATCAAAGTTGGGTAAGAAGCACGCAGCATTAAATTTGCAGCAATCAATAGGGTTTAATGCTTATCTTGATTGTTAACATGCTTAGTTATTGGGTTTTGGGTATTCTAAGGAAGGAAGGAAGGTCTGACTTGGAAACAATGCAATCCCCGACTAAGAAACAATGGATAAACACTAAACACAAGGTATCCTTTTCTTGTCTTAAAGTGTCGAAGGTTTGAAGTTTGAAATCAAAGCAAGGTTTTACCCACATCTCCTTCTTTCCCTCATTTTTTAGATGTCTGGACACGGCCTTTCCACAAATATATCTCTTCTTTTCTCAACATCATCTGGCTGCTGCTCTGTTCTGTCAAGTTGGAAGGAGAAAGAATGTGGCAACAACAGCCCAAAAGGAACTCGTTTAAAGAATCTGTCAAGGCTGTTGAAGCTGATATACGACGTGCAAATGCCTTGTAAGATCTTCTACTGGGGGTTCTATTCTCTGCATATCATTCCTATTTTCAATCCCGTGAGTAAATATGTTCAAATCCACTGTTAGTAGATATTGTGTTCTTTAGACTTTCCCTTTAGAGCTTTCGGGAGAAGTTTTCATATCCTTATAAAGAATGAATTTCACAATCCCACGTCAGGCTAACAGATATTGTCTTCTCTAAACTTTTCTTTTTGGACTTCCTCGTTAAGGAGAGATTTCCACACTTTTCTTTCTTACCTTCTTCAGCTGATGTGAGATCCCCCAATTTAAATAAAAATTGGACCAATTCTCAATTTGTGTGTGTCATCCTTACACAGGGGTCGTGCTTCGTTCCTCTCTGTTACAAATGGTATCAGGGTCGGTGCCAATGAAGATGTTAGGCCTCTAATGAGGTAGGTTGTGAGATCCCATAGGAAAGGGGAAAGAAACATTTCTTATAAGGGTGTAAAAAAACTCTCCCTAACAGATACGTGTTAAGTGTTAAAACTTTAAGGGGAAGCCCAAAAAAAAAGATCCCACAAGGACAATATTGTGGACTTAGGCTGAGGCTGGTACACATCTAGAATCAGTAAGCTTGCCACACACACCCTACTTTATGTTCCAGAACCCAAAAGATCTTCATGGTTCTTAACTTCTGATACCCGAGGCCTGTTGTTCCACTACTTGAATTACGACTTCTCTGCATTTGTAGGGCAGCTATGTTCTCGAGAGATTACGGTGGATTTTGCATTCAAATGAGATTGCAATACAGCCCATTTGCTCTCTTTTTTCTTCATTGGATTGAATGGATGGATTTCAGTTGCACAGATCCTCTTCCAAGTTTCTTGGGCCTTTTCCACATACTCTTGTACAAGGTGCTTCCCTCAACTCTTGCAGCATATTCACAACCTGAATTCTAAAGCTACTCAATGAAATCTAAAGCCCTCTCAATGTTTACTCAAGTATGCAGGTGTACGTCGATGGACACCAACCGTTGGCATCGCCACGAGAAAGAAAAGCCACCCTCAAGGAGTTCTATGGTCTGCACTTCCCTCCTAACTTTTACTTTTTCCAGAGACAGACAGATCAAATTCATTAACAATGAAACCATGGCAGCTGTGATATACCCTTCACTTAGGCAACTTCGAAGTGGGCACCTCAAGTCAAAAGAAGAGACTTCTTCTAGGAAGAGAACAGAAGATCAGAAGGGGCTATCTAATGACGATCTTCAGAGGGATGAGGAGTGTGGGATATGCATGGAAAACTGCAGAGATGTTGTGTTGCCAAATTGTGGCCATTCGATGTGCCTCAGCTGCTTTCAGGACTGGTACTAACAATTTTTCTTCCTTCTCAGCCTCAAACTTTCTTATTATCAGCTAACAACAGGAGTTCTGTCTGTTGTAATCTTGTCTGCAGGAGTCTGAGGTCGCGTTCCTGTCCCTTCTGCCGTAACTGTCTAAATAGGTTGAGCGCCAGGGACCTGTGGGTTCTTACAAGCGACACCGACATTGTCGACTCGGAAACTCTTACCAAGGAAAATCTAATACATTTCTACCTTTATATCGAAAGCCTGCCACTGTTTCAACCAGATGTGAGTATTTTAATACCAGATTACATGTTGTGATCCATAAGAAGAAAGAAGCATGATCCAATGTGTTGGCCTTCAATTGGCAATACAATTTATGCTGCAAACTTGATTCTCTGCTACTGTCATCTGTTCAAATTCAAGAGATTGCAAGTAGAAAAACAGCATTGCTTTGTACGATTCCTCGAGCACTATCATTTGAACAATGTAATAAACTTCAACTTTCTACTAAATAACTAAACACAATACAGATGGGGCAGTTTCAATCAAAGTAGTTTAAGAAAAAAGCTTTTAGGTGTCGCAGTGGAACAGTTGATATCAGTGATGGCCGGTCTTGCGCTCGGACAATCTCAGGACACTGAGACATCCTTAGGAGTGCTTGTTCTACAGAATCCTGATGCATTCTGATTCAATTATGGAATTGGATATCTGTGATCTCAAGCATATAATTAACAGACTAATTCAATGAGAAAAGATCAATTCCTTACAAGTTATCTGTCCAAACAGAAACTTGGGTCTCATTATATTGTTGTGAAATGGTGAAAGTTGCCTTCTTTAGGACGTCCATTGAGGGTCTTGTTCATGCATGAGTATTGGCTCTACTACTTAACTAGGCCACAGATAGAGATTAAAGATTCATTAAAAACTCTTACATGGCTTTTCATGCCGAGCTTGATCCTCTGGCAAGCAAGAACACTACTTCTGGAATGAAGTTCCAGCTACTGATATTCAATTCAGACAAGAACAGAAGAAACCATCTGCCTTCTCCACCAGATTGATATCAATTTTTTTTTCGTCTTCCTTTCCAATGTTCAACATTCTGATGAACCAATTCTCTCAAAATTAAAGCGGTTTGTTATTCCACAAAAAATCCCAAACGCTGTAACCAAGCTTTGTTGAATAGATTACAAAAGCCACGAAGAAATTGCAAGAACTTCAACTTCATGGCTGTTTACATAACTACAACTACTCTTGAGGACTACTCCGGACTCTTCACTGAACATTGATATCTACAATTTTACTCGTTACAACAGCCTTCGGTATTGTTATGTACAAAACCCCATCTTTTACCTCTGCTTTGATCTGCTCAAATTGAACATTCTCAGGCAATGCAATTCTGCTACTGTATCTTCCATAGCTCTTAGCAGACCAATCTCCTTCTTCTTCTTCTTCTTCTCCTCCCACCTTCCCATTTTCTGAACTGGTCTTCTTCACCTTCTCAGCCTTCACAACCAGCATTTTCTCCTCCACCCACACCTTCACATCATCCTTCGTCATACCTGGCATGTCGAACCTCATCTTGTACTCATTTTCCCCTTCCTTAATCTCCCATGGAGTTCTTCCCCTGCTGTACCCCGCTCCATCGCTCGAAAATGGCGGTGACGGCCATGCCCCGGAGTAAGCAAATGGATCATCCATAATCCTCTCCATTGTTTCCATCATTTGCTGCACTGTTCTCGCCGTCGGAAATCGATCCCAAAGCCCTAGAAAAACAAACACGAGCGATTAACAAAATTCAACGAAAAGAAGAGGAATGGAAAACATTCCAACAACTAGCAGCAAGGTCGGATTAATTACCAACAGGAGCAACAGGAGCGACTCGTTTCTTTGGTGGCTGAGTCGTTCGTTGTTCCTTCCTAGAAATTTTCTGCAGATGATCGAGATTATCTCTGCCATCCCCCGCCATAGCTTTAATGCAACTTCTACGAGCAAATCCTTTAAGCTTCTTCGGATCATTAGAGACTCTCCCAGGCGTGAAGGAGACGAATCGAGTCAGATTCGACACAGCTTGAGCCATTTAAGCGAAACCTCTGGATTATGAACGAATCTGTGGCTGTAGAGATAATTTGCAGCTTCGGAACGAGTTGGATCGAGTAATAGGAATGAAGATTTCGTAGAATGCTTCGAGTGAAGAGAAATCCGCCATGAACGTGCTATAAAAGGAGTTAGGAGGAGTCTCTGGAGACGGAAGAAAGAACTGGAACCTCTCTTCTTCCTTCTAGATTCTCCTGGACCTTCCCTTCATTCTAGATTGCTCCATAAATCTGAGCCGTGGGAGTTACTTGTTTTTTTGCTTAATAAAATATTTTTTTGAAATTAGCATTTCTCTATTAACAAAAAAAAAAAAAAATCTTAAATTTTTTAAAATTTTAATAATATCCTTGAATCTTATTAATTTTGGAGGGAAATTAATATTTTTGTTTAAAAATACGATTTAGCTTAAAAAAATTCAAAAAATGCCCTTCCATTTTAAAACAATTACATTAAAATACCCTATAATTTTTTTTTTAAGAATTTTAAAAATACTTTTAAATTAAAAAAAACCGAAAAAAAACACAATCCCCACTATTAGTTCCGGCTCTCCAATCTCATTGGTTAATGATGCACGTAAGTATGATGGTATTGGGTGATGCATCTCTTTTATGTGGATCATTATTTTCAGTAACTCTTATAGTGATTACATTTCAAAACTCTATAAGAATTTTCGGTAAAAACAATCATTTATTAAATGCATTATTTTTCTTTGATAAGATCCAATACATGAACGAAGAGAACAATATTTTAAGAAACACTTATTTTTTTTCTTATAATAATTATTATAAGTCTTAACTGATTCAACAATTAGATTATTGAAGTTATCGTATTATTAGTCTAGGGTTTATCTTTTTAAGCATAGGTAGATTAGTACCACGTTAAAAAATGCTCATAAAACTAGTTCATTCCATCCAAAGATTTTTTTTTTTTTACCAAATTAATTATTACCTAAAACGAGATATATAAATACCATTCATATTCTAGTTATTTATATCCCTAAAACTTTCCGTGTAATTATCTTTTAATCTTTAAAATAATACTCTTGTTCATTAAAATCGATTCATATTTTTCGATCGGATTTTTTGTTTTTTTGTCATAATTCATATTTCCCGTTCATTTTGCATAATTCATGGTCATATTTACAACTTATGACAATTACTTGACAAATGAGGTATTTTTCTATGAGATTCGGGAGAATAAAAACACCATTTATAAGAGTGTGTAATCGTCTCTCTAGCAGACGCGTTTTAAAAACTTTGACGAAAAACTCGAAAGAAAAAATCTAAATAAGATAATATCTGCCAGTGGTAAGCGTGAGTGTTACATTTTCGGTCCACATTTGATCGAACACGAAACTGAGAATTAATTTGTTTTATTTTATTTTTTAAAATTATATTACTTTTTTCGCAATTTTTTAGGGTAAATTTTCACCTTTTAAACACATACTTTAATTATAGGTCAAATTTAAAAAATAAAATTAAGATTTTTAAATTTTTAAATTTTGCCTTTGTTTTTCTAAATATTTTTTTATAGATAACAAAACACCTAAGCTTACAAAACTAAAAAAAATAAAAATAAAAATAAATATTATAACACTAATTTATTTTTATTTTAAATTAAAAATTATATTAATTAAAATTAGTTTCTGAAGCTAATATGTCTTCTTATTTAAGAAAGATGGATCGGGTTATGCTTCATTTTCGTTAAGTCAACTCCTAACAATAAGGTTAATTAATTAATTAAAATGCTAACCTCGCATTATTCTTAATTAGTATTATTATTAATTATAGTCTTTGGGAAGGAAAATGACATTGTACTAAAAAAAACATTCACATTTTATAATTAAGGTCAAATGGATTATCTGTCAGTAAAAATATAATAAATATTGTTGGGATTTTGAATTGGAAATGTCTCCCCCTACCACAAACTTATATAAATACATACTCAATTACAGCTAATAATAAATTAAATCATTTAATTAACTCATAAAAAAAATTAAAAGGATTGACAATGTTCTAATTCATATGTTCCACTCTCAATATTTTTTTTTCTAAGTATTAAACATTTTCAATAATGGGTGTGATTTTGCTCCCGTTGACCTATATTCGTCTATTTTTCAATTCGATTTATGATTGAATTCATATTTTCTTTTATTATATGGTTTATTTACGAGATTTTGAGGAATTTTACGATAATAAGGGCTAATTTTCCGAGGTATTTGAGTCAAGCTTGTAGCTAAAGTGTAATTATGAGATATTAAAATATTGAATTGATGTAGTAATACGTTGAGGCTCGGTAGAAAACATGTCAAATTGTTATTTGGATGAGCTCATTTAAGCATTGTTTACGGGATAATCTGATCAATCTAGACTACCCAACTCAAACCTTTTTTTTGGGGTTGGGTCGATATTTTTTTGGTCGAATCAACCCGATTAAAAATAGAGATACAACTCAACTCAACCCTAACATATTTAAAAATAAATAAAAAAAATATTTAACATATGTAACCGAATGATAAATTATGACTTGTAAATGTTTAATATTTTAAGTGTACGTGACTTTAGTTATTAATGTAACTTGTATTATAGATAAATAAAAAAATTTAAAATAATAAAACAAAAACAACTTGACAATCGAGGGCATAACACAATTCTTCTTGGAGGAGGGTTGATTTGCCACGGTGACTGATCCTGCCATGATGTACTCCTACCTACAACATCGACAACCGAAGTCGAGCATACATACAACGATCCTCGCGCATGAATAGTCGGGAGGAAAGAAAGGGTGGTAGATGATAATAAAAAAAGGTGCCCCATCTGCACAGGCAGAATAGGGTTATGTAGTGGGTTATGTAGAGTTGTGTACTCTATTCGGATGACTCAAATCATCAACCGAACCAACTCGAAATTTGGGATTGGTCTGAAAGATTTTTTTCAATCTCAACCCGTGTACATTTATAAATATATGTAATTTAATTTTTTTAAAAAAAGAAGGAAAAGGAAAATAGTTGTGAAAAGACTCTAAACACTCCGTGATCACGTTTAAAGCCCTAAAAAGTCCACTCCAATAAATAATTAATAAACTTTATTTCTTACTACAAGTTGCAATATTTATTTTTATTAATACTCTTCTTATTGAAGATACGGTGCGAAGATTGCAATAAAATAAAAATCACATACCAATTTGACATTTTCAAACTAAAATCCGTCTTTTCTATTTTTTTATATTTATTTATATTACAAATTTGTTATTATTATTATTTTTTTTTATATGCTCATATTTGAATACTACACCGTAAAAATTAATTAATTAATTTACACTTAAACGTACAAGTTATTAAAATTTGACTTTCTAACTACAATTTTCTTGTTGAGACCAACATCCATTATTTTAAAAAATTTTGTGGATAATAGTTAAAATATCATTATAAAAATTATTATATATATATATATATATATTATTAGTATTATTAATTTAGTCAACATCAAAATGTGGATATTAAAAAATAATAATGGAATTTAATATATTAAAATGAAAGTGATTCGTGAGGGTAACGAAATTAAAATTTCTTAAAATGGAATTTTTAATTAGACTTTGGTGGCAATCATTTTACAAAAATGTTGGTGAGTGGGAAAACAAAACGCCATATGTACACTCATTCAATGAACAAATAAACAAAACAAAACAAAATTAAATATATAATATAACGTAATAACCAATTTTAAAAATTTTAAATTATTTCTCAAATTAAAGGCTTTATTATTACGTAATAATATGTCACTTAATTTAATTTAATTAAATATAGTCCAACAAAAAAAAATTAATTTTAAATAAAGCTAAGGTAAAAAGATTTATGTATTGGCATTGTATTAGTATGATGACGTGTCATCTCCCCCATTTGACTTTGACTCAGTTCCATGCACTCGCTGTCCATAAATTGGGATCCAAAGCAGAGCTTCATCTTCCACCGCTTCCCCTGTTTTTCTCTTCTCAATTCGGAGTTTCAGTCGATAGGAGAAATAGCCATGGCCGTCGATATCGAAGTTGTTTCAAAAGAAACGGTCAAACCCTCTTCCCCAACGCCGGACCACCACCGCCGTTACGGTTTATCCTTTCTCGACCAAGTCACCGTCGATGTCTACAACCCAATGATCTATTTCTACTCCGCTGGCTCTGCCACCGCCGCCGAAATCTCCAACCATCTAAAAGAATCCCTCTCCACCGTGTTGTCCCATTACTACCCACTCGCTGGCAGAGTCAACTACGACGAGTTGTTTATCGACTGTAATGATGCTGGCGTCCCATTCATCGAAACCAGAGTCAACTGCCGACTCTCCGATGTAATGAACACGGCGTTTCCTACTGAACTAAACAAACTCCTTCCGTTCGAATTGGATGCTCTTGATGATGTTTCAATGGGGGTTCAGTTGAATGTGTTTGAATGCGGCGGCGTCGCTGTCGGGATTTGTATTTCTCATAAGATCAGCGATGCTCTGTCGTTTTTTATTGTCGTTAATGGGTGGGCGGCGGTTTGCCGGGGGGAAAAAGAGGCGCTGGAAACTCATTTATCAGCATCGGAGCTGTTTCCGCCGAATAAAACACCGATTTACAACACGAGGACAAGTATTTTCAGACAAAGAGTGGCGAAACGGTACCAAATTGATGCAGCGAGTATCGAAACCATTCGAGCTCAATATGCAGAGTACTTCGCCATGGAAAACCAGAGGCGACCTTCAAGGGTTGAGGCTTTGTCCGCCTTCCTCTACGGCCGTTTTATCGCCGCCATTAAAGGCGTAAGCTTTTAAAGTCCCTTTCAAATTCCAATCGTGAAACGAAAAGGGTCTAATTATATGCTCTGTTTTCTTATTATTACAGGCTTCTAACAGCAATCCGGCGAACGGAAGCTCGGAATCGGAGAAGAAGATATTCTTAGTCTGCCACGCCGTGAACATCCGATCAAGACTGGACCCACCAGTGCCGGATTACGCATTCGGAAACTATTACAGAGCCACATTCGCAGTTCCGTCGGAGACCATTTTAAACGACGATTACTGTTACGATTTAGTGAAACTGGCGAGAGATGAAATCGCCAAAATCGACAAATCGTATTTGGAAAGGCTTCAAGAAAGCAGTAAGTTCCTTGAGGCGATGAAGAAGGCGGCGGCGCAATTCTCCACCGGCGAGCTGATTTCCTGCTCGTTCACTAGCCTGTGCCGGATGCCGATTTACGACGCTGACTTCGGATGGGGAAAACCGGCCTGGATCAGCTCGCCGGCGTTGATCTTCAAGAACCTGTTTGTGTTGATGGATAAGAAAGACGGCGATGGAGTTGACGTTTATGTTCATCTCAAGCCGGAGAACATGGAGATTCTTGAATCCGATGAGAAGTTCCTCAAGTATGCCAAATTGCCTTCTAATTAATAATTTCAATGAAATTATTATTATAATAATCATTATTATTATTACAATAAATGTGGTGTAAAAGAATTTGAAACTCGAACCTGAAGGGTAAGAGAAGAATGTTCGTTTTAATTGTGAGAATTTCCATTAATTTAATGAATTTTATTTCTTTTATTAATATTTAGAAGATGAACGGATTATACTAAACTGTGTTAATTGTAACATATATATAAATATTTGGCATTAAATTATCGTTGCATGAACGTGTGATCATATCATCATAAAGAAATTAATATATTTAATGATGTGGATAATGTTTAAGTAACCTGTGTTTCAATAGGTTGATAAAATAATAATTAAGATCTCATTTAATAATTTTATAATTATTTTAAATCAATAAAAAAAATCTTTTTTTTTTCTTATTTGATTAAAAAATTATATATTGAGATACAAAATATAAAATTTACAATTATAAGAATTTCCGAAAAATAAACCGAAAACTCAATCAAGTTGGACAACTCAAATATATGTTCGAGTTCGATAAAAAAAATTGATTTGAATTGGGTTGAATCTTTGAAAATTCAAGTCGGTGCATGAATTATCGTTTTTGACCTATTGGTTGGGTTGAATCTAACCCATTGTTTGGATCACCAATTTAATCAACATGTAATTTTAGAGTTAATTTAAAAGATTTTTCTAATCGAGTCGTATGTAACTCTTAAGATGACTAAATCAATTGATTTTTTATTTTTTTTAATATAAGTCGAATATTTTTAAACAATATTATTGAACTTTTTAGAACGATCTGAAACATACTCTTAAACTTGTTAATACTTTAATAAAATATTATTTAATTGGAAGGGTAATAAAAAATACTTTGGAAATGAAAATCTCTAAAAGCTAAACAAAAACCTTTAAAAAATTTTAAATATTTAAAAATATTGATAAATATTGATAAACAATTTTCGATAATAATTTTTTTTTTTATAAAAGTAAATGATGGTCAATAATTTGAAAGTTTACGATACTTTTAAACAAATTACAAAATTTATGAGTATTTTTATTAATTCGTCTAATTATTTTTATTTCAATCTATTTATTTACCGGAGTGTCGTTGGCTAAGCCCCGCTGTCGCCTTCCTTAATCCAGTTCAGTGACAGATCGGCCCAAGATATTTTGGGCTTGAAAGACGGGCCTTGAGATCGGAAGTTTGGGCCTATACGGGCCTCTAGGCCCATTTTGAATGCTGTATGCAAAGCGTCAGATCGGTACCAAAAACCTCAGTTATCTGTCTTCGAGAAAATCAGAGATTTCTCTTTGCTGGGAAGAAAATGGCTCCGAAATCCAAAGACAAGCCGAAGCCATCTCCGTCCTCTCAGCCGCCTCCACCGATTGAAGATCAATTCACTTCTCTGAACAGACATATCCAGCGATCTGAATTCTCACAAGCCGTCAAAGTCGCAGATCAAAGTTAGTTTTTCTTTTTTAATCGAACATTTTATTCCATTTCCCTTTACTTGCCAAATTCTCCCGTTTTTTCCTTCATGTAACTCGCATTTGTTGTATCTCATAGTTTTGTCAATTGCTCCTGGCGACGAAGACGCCCTTCGATGCAAAATCGTAGCCTTGATCAAGGATGATAGAATTGATGATACTCTTTCAGCGATTCAATCTTCTCGGACCATTGACTTTAGCTTCTTCAAGGTAGAAAGGATTTTAAGATTTCTGTTCTCTTTTTGTTCCTTGCTTATTTAAAATGGACGAATTGAACATTTTAGGGAAATTGGACGAATCGAGCTTAAAGGGAAATTATTGTTTTATTTTAGGGTTTGATCCTCAGAGGGGTAAGTCTTTGATGCAACTGAAAACAATAGTCAAAAGAAAATGAAATTAATAACTAATTGAACAAATGCAACAATGTATTAATCAATTAAAATGCAAGAAGGATGCATAAATTTTGTGGGCTTTATTTCTTTATACGCTCTTGTATTCTTTCATTTATGAGAAAAATAAAAATCACCCAGTCCACTAAAGGGAGTAACTAGAGCGTAGAGAAGGAGTTTTCAATCCCGCAAAACTCCTTCTTAATGTTGTTGGAAGTGTTAAGTATTCAGATGAAATTAATTTGAAATTACGCGTCACTCATAGATGAGTTAACCAGTGAAGATATATCTTGAGTACATAAGATTAAGATCTTCATTCAACATTGTCTTCTTATTTACTCTAGATGGGCTCAACATTATGGATTGATTAGCTTGCAGCTCTTGAAATTCAGCAAAGAATAATGTGTAAGCATAAAACTGATTAGATTTCTCATGATTCCTCTAGTAGACTACATTGCAGTTGTTGGTTTGATGTGAATTTCAAACGAACTCACCAGTAAATGGAGTATGAAACTTATATCTTTTGTTCAACGACTGTTTCTTTTCGTATATATGTGTTTGCCCTGGTTTCTTTTCCTTGCCACAGTAAAGGTGTTTCCGCTATCAAATTCTATAAACCCCTCAATTACTCTTTAACGACACTTGATCGATTCTTTTTATCTTCTTTCTCGAGATTCATGCGGTAATATAATTGTGCCCGGCCACTACCAACTAACTCATTTTGTGCTGTTTATATTTCCTTTTACAAATCTTTTTCAAAAACAGGCATACTGCCTATACAGGCAAAATAAGTTAGATGAAGCTTTGGGTTCCTTGAGAGACCAAGAGAGAAACTCAGCCACGATGCTGTTGGAATCCCAGATCTTGTATCGTTTAGGAAAAATGGATGCTTGTGTGGACACTTATCAGAAGCTCGCAAAATCAAAGATTGATTCTTTAGAAATAAATTATGTTGCAGCTTTAACTGCAGCTGGGCGGGCCTCTGAAGTACAAGGAGCCATGGAGGCTCTTAGGGTGAAAGCTACCAGTAGCTTTGAGTTGGCATACAATACTGCATGTTCCTTAGTTGACGTGAACAAGTATACGGATGCAGAACAGTTGTTACTGTCAGCTCGAAGGTAATATGTTTACACACACATATAAGTTCATAAAAATAGTAGTCTCTAGATTTTGGTGCTCAATGAATAGCATCAATTACAAACGTGTAACATTGTCCCTTATTATTAAAAAAAATTAAGTGGTTGGTCCGTATCTCTGTTTTACTTGAAATTCTCCATTTATCCTTAGGATCAGTTTTCCTTAAAACTAACGTTTAAGTGATTCTACTTTGTATGCTTTTGTCAGAATTGGCCAGGAAACGCTCATGGAAGAGAATTTGCCTGACGAAGATATTGAGATTGAGCTAGCCCCAATAGCTGTCCAACTTGCATACTTGCAGCAGGTATCTTCATTGAAAAATGAATGTTTTTACTTTTCTTTAAGAACTTGAGGTATTCAGTCATGTAATCCCAATTTATCCATTATTCAGCTTCTTGGTCACACATCAGAAGCCTCTGATGCTTACAGAGACATCATTAATCGAGATTTGGCAGATGAATCTTCGCTTGCAGTGGCAGTGAACAATCTTATAGCATTGAAAGGTCCAAAAGATATTTCCGATGGCCTTAGAAAACTTGATAAGCTAAAAGATAAAGATGCACCAAACTTCCGGCTTGCTCGTGGGCTTGAACCAAAGATTTCTCAAAAGCAAAGGGAGACAATATATGCAAATCGTCTCCTCCTCCTTCTCCATGCTAATAAAATGGATCAGGTCATTTTACATCCTGCATTATCTTTTGAACTCTACATTTCTGCAATTCTATGCATCCATAAAAATTTAAAATGAAATATTCATTGGGAGGAATAGAAATCTCCTTGTAGCAGCATATTGATTATTCAATAGTGCGAAAATTTTGTGGCTTGCATCTGCTTGAAAGACCACTTTTATGTGTTCCAGGCTCGAGAAATGGTTGCAACGCTGGCTGATATGTTTCCAAACAGTGTGACCCCTCTACTTCTTCAAGCGGCTGTATTAGTCAGAGAGAATAAAGCTGGGAAAGCTGAAGAAATTTTGGGTCAGTTTGCTGAAAATTTCCCAGACAAGTCCAAGTTGGTTCTACTAGCGAGAGCGCAGATTGCTGCTGCTGCGGGCCATCCTCATATTGCATTTGAGTCCCTTTCTAAGATACAGGATATTCAGCACATGCCTGCCACCGTTGCTACACTTGTGTCTCTCAAAGAACGTGCTGGAGATGTTGATGGAGCCATTGCCGTGCTGGACTCTGCGGTCAAATGGTGGTCAAATGCCATGACTGAAGACAACAAGCTTGATGTTGTATTGCAGGAAGCAGCTTCATTCAAGTTGAGGCATGGCCGCGAAGAAGATGCGGCCAAGTTATACGAAGAGCTAGTTAAGACCCATGGAAGTATAGAAGCATTGGCTGGATTGGTCAAGACGGTTGCTCGTGTGGATATTAAGAAGGCAGAAACTTATGAGAAGCAGTTGAAGCCATTGCCAGGCTTGAAGACGGTTGATGTGGAGAATCTGGAGAAGACTTCCGGAGCAAAACATGTTGAAAGTGCTGCCGATCTTGGAGCTTCTGATGCATACATGGTGGATAAAAGCAAGGCCAAATCAAAGAAAAAGAGGAAGAGAAAGCCAAGATATCCCAAAGGATTCGATCCTGCAAATCCAGGGCCCCCCCCTGATCCAGAAAGGTGGCTTCCCAGGAGAGAGAGATCAAGCTATAGACCCAAGCGAAAAGACAAGAGAGCTGCCCAGGTGAGAGGTTCCCAAGGTGCAGTGGCTAGAGAAAAACACGACTCTGGTGTCTCTGGAGGCAGTTCCAACAATGCAGACTCGAAATCCAACCAAGCAACGAGTTCGAAAGCGACCAACCAAAACACAGGCTCCAATCAATCCAGGTCTTCATCGAAGTCCTCGAAAAAGAAGTCTAGGAATTAAAACTAAGAGAAACCCTGGTTCAAGTTTTGGCATTTCTTTATCCCTTTGTTGGAGAATCTGGACCATTCTAAAGATGCTCAACGCATCATCAACCTCGGTTTTCTTTGAATTAAACGGATTTTATTATTCACAGTGCGAATTCAACATTGAGAGAGACCATTTCAATTCTTGTTCTATAGGCTTTTGAGTTACAAATAGTATTCTCACAGGGTGTTGCTTTGCTCGAATATGGAGACAGACGAAATTTCCAAGGAAGTTTCAGGTTGAATTACTTGAAAAGAGGAAACTTGGATGCTTCTCCGTGCAACGCAAGAAAGGAAAGAAGGTTTGACTTGACTCCCAAGTTGCATTACATTACATTACATTACAATACACTTTGTGGCTTGTTTTTCCAAGATAGCTTAAGCTTTACTAAATCATAATTTTTGTTTGTATATATAATAATTGTAGACAAAACAGATGAGAAAATGGGCCCTCCTTCCCATGGTGGATTTTCCATGGAAACAATTCAGCAAATGCCATTCAAACTATACCAATCTTATCCTCTTAAGTTATCCCAACACAATCTCTTCTAAGCTCTCTCTATATTTTTTAAAATTACTATCTTTTCTTACTGTATTTATGTAATATGGAACCTTAATATAGAATTTAAAAAAAAAAATTAGAAAACCCACTATTGACAATGGCTCAATTATTAACCACAATAATAATAAATATAATTTTAATTTTTTTTTTTAATAATTAATTTATTGTCCAATTTAGGCGAGTGGGAAAGACAAACTAGGGAGAAGCGCGTGGTTAGATGGCAGTTGGAATTTGAAACTGAATCTAAATTAGAAGGGATGGCCCACAATTCCTTGAAAGCAATAAGAGCCGTCAGATGAAAATCCAACGGTGGGGAAGAAACAAAGTAGTAAAATTAGAGAACAGGCGGAGGCGGATATGGAGGAGGAGGCGCCAATTAGGGCACCGTCTCCCGCCAGATTTAGGGTGCTCTCAAACAGAATCCCCTCCTCTACTACCGACACGTGTCCTTCTTACCGCTTTTTACTTGTATTTAAACTTCCTTTTCTCCGTCTTTTCTCCTTCTCCGTCTCACAATCCCCTCTGCACTCTCTCTCTCTCTAAAACCTCGAATCTACATCTTCTCTCTGGTAGAATTCTCCCTTGCGACAGCCGAATCTATTTGCAGTATTCCAATTCAGTAAGCTACGTTTGTGGGGCATTCGATTCCCCCAAATTCTTCCTTTCGTCATTGCATTTCTTTCTCTCTAACTTAGGGTTTCCTCGTTTTTGTCTGGTAATTTCCTATCTCCGCTTTTCGGATTCCATTGTGTTCTTATCGTTGCTCCTTCGTTTTCCTTTGCAACCGTGTTTTCGTCTTGTTGATCTGAAGAAAAAAAAGAGGATAAATTATCGTCGTCTCTGATTGTTCTTTCTGGGTATATTTGGTGCTGGTGCGGGTGCTTCCTTATTGTTTCCCTTTTGTTGTTCACTCACCTGTGCTTCAATCTGGGTTTACCTTCTCATCGAGAAACTCCGTGAAATTTTGGTTTGCTGTGTTTTTGTTTGCTATCCGAAATTGAGAGTTCTTTTTCGATTCTTTTATGTGGGATCTCTTCTTCTAGTTCGTTTTCTTTCTCTCTCTTTTGTCATTTTCTTCCTTTTGTTCTCTTCTACCTTCTTTCCCTTGGCGCCTGAAGACAATAGAAAAATCTTGGGTTAGGGTCTACCTGTAATGGCCTTGAATTTTTCACATCGACCGATCTTTCCCGCACATCTTTCGGAGGACAATTTAGTTTCTTCGATGAGCGTTTCAAGTGGTTTTGTCGTCGATGGTGTTCCCGAGAGGAATTCTGACGTTTATGGGACGTCCTGGTTGATTACCCGGGAGCTTGTGGATTGCCTTGATTTTTTAGAGGACACCTGCAAAGGGGGTGGGTCGCGAGATTGTGTCCCGGCGGATATTCTGGATCTCTTGCCTTCAGATCCATTTGGTATGGATATAAGTACCACTTTTACAGCAATCACAGGCTGGCTCGGCGATCTGAACGTGGACTATGGTGGTGGATATGGAGGAGATGAGAGAGTCCCAGTTGATGGGAGTAATCGGCTTTTTGCTGAATTGAACTACCTTTGGAACAATGCTTTTAGGTTCCAGGCGTCTCCCCTTGGAAACGAAGGAATTCTTCATAGTTCGAGTGAGCTGAGGGCATTCGGTGCGTGGTCAGATGAGAGAGAAGCAGGTGGTGTATCCTGTCATTCTGAGCCTAAGTCATCATATGGCCAAGATACAATTCAGATTCTTGGTACTGAACCTGAAATTTCTGGGGATGGATTCGGTGTGTGGTCTGATGGGATAAAAGCAGTTGGTTTATCCTGCCTTACTGATCCTCAATCACCATATGTTGTGGATACAACAATTCACACTCTTGGTATTGAACCTGAAATTTCTGGAGGCGGATTCAGTGCGTGGTCTGATGGAAGAAAAGGAGGTAGTTTATCCTTCCATACTGATCCTCAATCATCATATGTTGTGGATACAATTCAAACTCTTGGCATTGAGCCTGAAATTTCTGGAGGGGGATTCGGTGCATGGTCTGATGGAAGAAAAGCAGGTTGTTTATCCTTCCATACTGATCCTCAATCATCATATGTTGTGGATACAATTCAGACTTTTGGTACTGAACCTGAAATTTCTGGAGGGGGATTCTGTGTGTGGTCTGATGGGATAAAAGCAGGTGGTTTATCCTGCCAGACTGATCCTCAGTTATCATATATAGTGGATACAATTCAGACTCTTTGTATTGAACCTGAAATTGCTAAGGGAATATTCGTTGCATGGCCTGATGGGAGAAAAGCCGGTGGTCTATCCTGCCATCCTTATCTGGAATCACCATCATATGTTGTGGATACAAGTCAGCCTCTTGGTATTGAACTTGAAACTTCTGGGGTGCAATCTGTAGTTCTTCATGAGGGAAGTCATGTCTCTATTGATGCTGGTGGGTCTCCTCATGCAGCTTTAAATTTTGTGCTTGGTTATCTGGGCACGCGGGAACTTCTTATTGTTGAATCAGTTTGCAAGTCCCTGCGGTCAACTGCAGAAGGAGACCCTTTCTTTTGGAGAAACATTAACATATGTGGAAAGCTGGATGTGAAGATTACAGACGATGTTCTCTTAAAGCTGACTAGCAAGGCTCAAGGTGGTTTGGAAAGTTTGAGCCTCGTGAACTGCGTAATGATAAGTGATGATGGTCTCAACCAGGTTCTTCTCAATAATCCTAAGGTCACAAAGGTATTAAATATAGTTTTGCACCAGTTATGTGTTCTTAATATCGATTTAAGATACTCAATTAGTTTCTAATTTTACTTCTTTTCTCCAGTTATGTGTTCCAGGATGCACAAGACTCACCATTGGAGGCATTGTTAATAATTTGAAGGCCTTCAAGTCAAAAGGTAGTCCGGGAATAAAACATTTAAGTATAGCTGGAATGTATGGAGTAACAGAAGCTCATTTTAAGGAGCTGGAGAAGCTGTTATTAGGTACTGACAACTTGACCCAACTAAATACTCACGAGCCTCGATTTTATCGAGGTGGAACTCATCTTCCTTCATGCAATGATGGGCGTGCCATTGACATAGAAAGATGCCCAAAATGCACGAACATGAGGATCGTTTATGACTGCCCGGTGGTTGGCTGTAAGGGAATAAAGGAAGGTGACACCAACCCTGATGCCAACACTCAGAAATGCAGGGGATGCACCCTTTGCATAGCTCGGTGCGACTGGTGTGGACGTTGCATTGATGAGACAGTACATGAGGAGACATTTTCTCTGGACTTGCGTTGCATTGACTGTGGGAAGGAGATATTGAAATGTGAATAAGAGGGTGGGAGAACTGGGTTCTTCCATCCTCGATGAAGAGACTTGCAGCTTCTTGATTCTTGGTTAAGTATTATTATCTGCATATAAGTCACTTTTTTCAGATTGGTTCTTACGAGAAATCCAGAGCAGCCAATGATCGGAGAATTGACTGGCATTGTCAAATCCAAATGTTGAATTTTGTAGACTTTTTGAACGACTCCGAAGAAAAAAGGAAAAAAAGAGAAAAGCTGTGAAAGTATCCGACATAGTGTGATGAATGGGTGCGCTATGGTTCTGGAAATAACTTCCGATTATTGTATTGGTGTACGAGTCTTACGTATTATAATCATATGTTGATGAATAATGCTTTTAGGAACTGGTTTCGTTGTTGGGTCTCCATTTTTTTTTTCTTCCTCTAGCTACTGGAAGAGCTTGCATGGCGCAGACTGTGTACGCAACTCAAGGTACCTTTTTGTGGACTTGCATTCATTACGTCCTGTTTCTGGCCATTGTTGTGGTTGGTGAGTATGTCAGTAGTACTATATAGTCTTTGATATTTGCGTCAGGTATACAGTTCACGTTATGAGCTGCACCATGCACTGTGTGCTTTGTTTGTTCCTTCTAGGTAAGTCTTGTTGCTGTTACAACTTAGACGTCGTATTTTTGTGCACTTGGGGATCCTAACGTCATGTTGTTGGGAAGTTTCAATAATGAAATAAATGAAGATTCTTATAAAGTTCCGATTTTATCTGTCCTGTTTGGTGTTTCAATTTCCATCAGTTACAATTTCTTAAACGTTTAATTGTAATTCCTTCAGTTTATTTGGAATTGTGATTTGAACCTCTTACTGTGAGAATATGTCTGTCTGAACTATGACTTGGTCCACCCTTGTTCTTAAGATAAAACCTTTGTCCGTACAAACATGGTCAGGTCATATGGTCTTCAAAAGTTCCCCCAACTACACACAACAAACAAACAAACCCAAAACCATTCACAGGTGGAATTCTAAATGAACCCATCCTCTACCCTATATTCACCACTCACTCCCACAAAACATTGTTCCTACATTACACATTACATTACAGTACAACACCAAATGTGAATAAAAGATTCACAAAATGCCACCTTGAAAGCGATCGGGTTGGAGGGATCCCAGAACACCCAACAACAAATTCCAGGAAAGCGAGTTTGTTTTTTACTCGTCGTCGCAGTCATCGTTCTTGTAAGAAACAAGAGTGTCCACTTTGTGAATCTGCAATAACACCATTTAAAAGTTAATTAACTTACCAAATAAGTTTTGATATTCCTCCACGGAGTCCCCCCATTCCCTCACCTTTGTATCAAATGAATGCAGCTTCACCATCTGTGGATTAGCAATCAGCTTAGGGTCACTCTCGATCCAAGTAAATGGAACTGCAAGATCTTTATCTGTGTATGCTAACACATCAAATACACCTGACACAACAAAAACATCAAGAGCGCCTTGATTGAGCATCATGGATCAATATCGTCCAAAAAGCAAAAGAGCTCAAACATCTCGATTATCTTTTTAAAACACTCACGAATCATTATAATAAGCTAATGATTCCTTTTTAGAATGCAAACAAGGGGAATGATTAGAACATAGACCCCATAAGAAAGTGACACATGCCCAACCATTCAAGCTATGTTCTAGTTGGCTAGTATTGATTTCATGATGATATGTTAAATTATATGGCACATCGTGGTAATTTTGCCAACACATAAAGGGTTCATCATCTAGGCTGATGATATGTTAAATTATATGGCACATCGTGGTAATTTTGCCAACACAAAGGGTTCATCATCTAGGCTGAACATGGGAGTGACACATACTTGAAGCATCGCTTGCAAGGTTCTGCATAATGACTTCAGGACATCCCATGGATTCAGAATCCGACTTAACAATATCACATTATGTTACACCAATCCCAAAATCAATAAATGATAGATTATGATAATTTTGGCAACACTTACAGGGTTCATCTAGGCAGGGCAAGTAAGTGATGCTTGAAGCAATCTGTCTCATAATTGCTTGGATCTCCCTCATTATTTCTTTATCACTCTTTTCCCTCGACACACTGCAACAATGTTTATCTAATCAAACACCAAATCCAGAAGTCTATGCAAGGGAAGAGAAGGTTTTCCATGAATTTCTTACCCTTGCTCCACCACCTCTCCATCAGTTTCAATTCTGAAATTCCACCTCTCAAGAACCTCATTGTTGGCTTTGCTCATTATAACCAGCACAACCCTTTGTAACTTCCCAGCTTCCAGCCATTCTAAAACCAATTTCACGATTCAAAAACTTCTCAATAAATACACTTCTCAGGAAAGTAAATAAAAGCATACAAATCTTTCATTTAGAGAAGGGGAACTTACCAGAAAGCTGAGCAGTGAGATTAGAAATGAAGGTCTTAACACCTTCATCTTGAGTAAGCAACATTGGAAGTCCATATTTCTTCACCCTTGCAAAACTTTCTTCAGGATAAAGTCCGC
Source organism: Cucurbita moschata (assembly GCF_002738365.1). Taxonomy (NCBI): domain Eukaryota; kingdom Viridiplantae; phylum Streptophyta; class Magnoliopsida; order Cucurbitales; family Cucurbitaceae; genus Cucurbita; species Cucurbita moschata. The sequence continues at coordinate 3,878,631 of NW_019268537.1, forward strand.
GATTGTACAAGATGCTACACATTTACAATCGACATCGTTTGTAAGTAAGAGAATGCAAATTCACATGATCACAAAACAAAAATAAGAACAGAGAAAGCGCATCCAGTATTCATACCTATTAGCAGCATACCCTAAATGATGAATTTCAGGGCAACGAAAAAGAACTAATCAGCCAAGGATATTCATCGATAATCGCCAGAAGTAAACAGAAAATTGCGATAAATAGGGTTTCAGAAGGCACTAAAGCATAACATACCGAAGAACTCGCTGACAATCGCCGCAGAACCGCGAAGAGTGATGATGTCTTTGGACGCTGTTTTCGAAGCCATTCCACCAAATCTTCTTCAAATCTCTTCTGAAACAATAAGAATTGTTCCTGAATTTCTTCGATTCTAAGACGAGGAGCGGATTTAGGGCTTGTAATCGATACAGTGGTAACCAAATTGGAAACTGAAATCGATCGAGTGATCAAATTGACAAAGAGAAAAACGAGTGGATCTGAGAAAATTTGAGAACTCCGAATCGCAGGACGAGACTAAAAGATGAAGGGTTCCGTCTCCTAGAGTACCTCGAGTGGAAAGGCAACGGCTAATTCCCTGTTTGGATCCATCCAAAAATCAACGGTAACATTTTTAAATTTTTGCCGTTGTCTATTTTTTGATATTAGCGTTACCTCCGTTAACGCCTTTAACGGTACGAATTTGGGCCGGGAACATCTTCCTATATTCCCAAATTGCCCTCCTGAAATTTCTAAAAATTATATTGATATTATATCACTATTAAATATATTAAATTAAAAATTCTATTTAAAGTTCAAATCAGTTTAAAAATAGAGATTTTTTTCCTTTTAAATTATTTATTACTATTTATTCTAAATTCATGTTCTAATTTTAACAAAAAAAATAAAAAATAAAAAAACAAAAACAAAAAAATAAAAATAAAAAAACTAAATTTTTAATAAAAAAATAAAAAATTTCCCAAAATTTTTATTAATGACCAAAATAGTCCACGTGGATAAAGCATCTTGAATCAATAATTTAGTCAATGTGCTCTTCCATCATGGTCGTACTTGTCAGCTCATCTTCTTCCAAGACACCTTGTACCTCTACATCATTTTCGACTTTTTCTTAAACCAACAATCCTTAGACATGTGGCCGTATTTCTACACTTGTAGCAAATGCCTCCAAATCTCTTCCTTTGATAACTCTCGTTATTGTTTTTTTGATCTCTCTAAGGTTGTGCAATTCCTTGGTAACTTTTTTCTTTGTTTGCAGCACTTTTGTATCCATTTGCTTAGCCATGAGTTCTTTGCTGACTAACAAATTTTTAAAACTCAGGAAGTGATGGTTGAGCGGACCATCTTTGTACATTAATAACAAAATTTTTATATTTTGGTCGCAATTCGTAAATGATGACCCTCTTCATTCGAGCTTCTCTAATGATGGACTTTCAATCTAGTTCAGTAATCTCTCGACAGATCGACTTGACTTTATAGAAGTATAGAGTAATCGTCATGTCGCGTTGTGAGACTAATAATAGCTTGTTCTCCAAAATTGTAACCTTGTATCGTTTTTATTTGAGAAAAACGTCACAAACGTATCCTAGCTATGCTTCTTTTGGTGTCTTGTCATCTCAAATGTGCTTTGACGTCTTTTCTTCACATATGGTCTTCAAGGCAAACATTGAAGACTATTGTCATACTCTTCTAACGGTAATTTCACTTCCGTCAACAACCTCCCAAAGATCTAGTCCTTTTAGGCAGAACATCATATATATTGCCCACATGTTACATTTGTTGTTATTAAGTTTCTTGATTCCTCCGACGACTGGGAGATCACACATCATATTGGTAATACCTGAGTAATATCAAACAACCTAGTTTTCAACACAAAAGTTGCAGAATCACGAACTACTCACAACACGAAGAAACTCACTAATAATCACAAAAAAAATCGCTTATGATATGCGAGATCAAGTAGACCCGCAACCACAAAACATTTAAGAGTTTCAAGTGATCCAACAATTTATCACAACCTCGCTCGAATATCATATTGTTTGAACCAACTCTTTTGTGGAAACACTCACATTCTTTGTTAAAATCAATCAAAAGAGATTATAAGACAATATATAAAATCCCACTATACTAGCACTATTCATCTAATGGGCTCATGCAATTATGGGTTTGACCTTATTGGGCCAGTGATGATCTTTTAACATGTCACTCCTCGTAAAACCCAAATAATTTCTTACCCAATGATTTATACTTCATTAATCAGTCGGAACTCGGTTAGAACCCTTGATCAAGTTCAGCTAAGTTCGGTCGCCTATAATACTAGAATCAATAGGTAAAAATGGGGCTAAACGATTTGTCAAAGCTTTGAGATGTAAAAATACATTGGTAGGAGAGCGTTCCGCCTTAGAGGAAAGTACCCACATGAACACGTGGTAGACGAAAAAATATATTTAATTCGTAATTAATTTTTCTAATTCACGAACGCTATGAAATTCACACCTATGTATTGATGGTGAACGACTTATTTATCTTTCTCAAGGGCTTACTCATTAAAATAGTAACAAAAGACGCAAAAATTGACCAACTTTAAACAATAATAATAATAATAATTGCAATAAAGGTTTGTAAAAGGAAGTCTTTTGAAAAAAAAAAAAAAAACACCATGATACCAAAAGCATTAGGAACAGTATGACGTGGAATAAGGTAGGTGGTGTGAGTGTGAAACAGCTGGGTGACATGGCCGTAGTATGACAGTGAAGTGGTGGGAATGTGGCTGTGGATTATTGAGATGGCTGCCACGTCAAAAGTGGAATTGAAATTAAAAAAAAATTAAAAAAAAAAGGAGAAAAGATTCCCTATGAGACCTTTTTTTTTTAAGGATAGTGGGGAACGAAGATTCTGGATTGTTATGGTCATTTTCATGGCCAATGCCAAACAAAAATCTGCGCGAGTGAGACGCTTTCCCAAAGCAAATTGTTAGGAAGGCTGTGTTAAGGGCAGGCGTGGCTTGTGGCTTGTCGCTTGTCGCTTGTCGCCTGTCGCCTGTTGCCTGTCGCCGTGGTGGGGCTGCTGCTGCTGCCTTCCTTTCCTTTTCATTCTTTCTTCATTCAAACCTTCATTCATTATAATGTCGACATTATGTTTTCATTTATTTACTTTTAATACTCCTGGGTTTTAGGATTCGGATTAAGATTTAGAATACAGATCTGATGATGGAGGGTTATGACATTCTCGAGCTTCTTATGACATGATTATGTCACTTACTTGACTTGAACGAGTTCTAATATCCCCAAAATTTATGTTAGGATTTGGAATATGGGTTCGACTATCGAGGGTCTCGACATTTCTCTACTTCTTTTGCGACATAACTATGTTACCTATTTGACTTGAATGAGTTCTAATATCCTCATAATTCAAACGAGGGTTTGGAATCTGGATTTCAATACATGAGATTCTTGACATTTCCCTACTTCCTGTGCGATATGACTATGTTGTTGTAAGTTGTCAGAAAGATGCATTGTCACAACTCTCATTTAGTTCATAATCCTTGATGTTCATATTCTCGTTCATTTTGGTTATTAATTTTCATTTAGTTTATAACCATTTTGGTCCATATCCTTATTTGTTTTGGTTAGCCCTCGTTTGGTTTATAACCCTTTTGATTCATATTTCAGAATTAATATTGTTATGCATGTATAAATGTTTGTCTAGCATTATATTTGCCTAGAGGTAATTGAGAGGAATTTTGTAAGAGAGACTTTGTAGTGTGAGAGTGTGAGAGTTAGATACACTCGTAAACATTTTGATTGTAGTGATTTGCTACTACCAGTGGATTTAGGGGAATTTCTTCTCTCGTAACCACGTAAATCTTTGTGTCTCTTTGTTTAATTTCTGTTTGTGGGTGTGTGAGTGCGATCGTTCTTACTTCGACTTCTGCAACGATAATTGGGTATCAAAGTACTTTTTGTTGTAGCATTTGCACTACAACAATTGGGTATCAAACATTAAAGGTTGTAACATTACGACACAACATATGTCACCCATTTGACTTGAACGAGTTTTAATATCGCATAATAGAATTAGGATTCGAAATCTAGATTCAACAATTGAGAGTCTTGAGATTCTCCTACTTCTTCTGTGATATGAGTATGTCACCTACTTGACTTGAACGAGTTCTAATATCCCCACATGATTCCTAGGAAATTTATCAAATGATTACCTAACATAGGATTACTCCAAACCAAACATGTTTAACTTTGAAATTCATATAATTGTGTGACAAAAAAAGAAATTATGTCTCGTTCATATAGATGGTAACTGTAAATTATTTTGAGTATTTTTTAATTATAGTTTCATATGCCACAGAGTACTCTCATTCAGATGTGGTATTAGTTCATTCACGTACTTTTTGTTTACTCGAACGTTACATCTGACGGTTCATCTCAAAAAACAATAATTTTATTGATATTAAATTGGGTTAAGGTTAGGTGGATAATTTATTCGCCGAACTCTCATCTTAAAAAACGTTTGTTTGTTGTTCGTATTTTAGTGAGAGTTCTGTCAATATTAAAATAAAATTTATAATATATTGCTAAGTAAAAAATAATAATAATTCAATTAATCAATATAATATCTTGATTAAAAAAAAAAAGATGACAAGATTTTCTCTCTCGAGTCAAAGTCACGTCTTTCAAAATCTTTTGATCTGTTATATTATTTTATTATTATAATGCTGGTATATATATGACATTTAGACAAAATCGTGTCTACTTGTGCTGCCCAACATGAAACGACTCAAATTGTATTGAAGAGAGACCAAATAGTTATCAAGCCTTCTCGACTGAGCGTCGTAAGCTTTCTTGGTTAAATGTTTTCAATGCAATTAACATTTACAGTATCCTCGCTCACATTTTATAAAAATATTCTCTTAATATGTCACTCGAGACTAAAGATTATATTGAAATTATGTGTAAAGTATAATTTTTATATAGTTTGTTCGTCGGATTAGAACATATGTCATCCAATCACTTTTTTGTTGTACCAACCCAGATCCACCGCTAGCAGATATTGTCCTCTTTGGGCCTTCCCTCTCAGGCTTCCCCTCAAGGCTTAAAAACGGATCTACAGGTTTCCACACCCTTATGAATGGTGGTTTGTTTTCCTCCCAACCAACGTGGGACATCATATTTGTTGTCAAAAGAGTATATACATATTAATCATGGATTAATTAAACTTATTATAATTTATTTATTAAACATTAATAAGATTTTTATTCATGTAAAACAAAAGGATAAACATTACTTTATTAAGTTCATCCACATCAATCAAATAAATCTCATTTCACATGTATTTTGCTTACTTTATCACTTTATATTATTAAAATAAATAAATAAATAACGGAAGGATGTTGGATTTATTAGAATTGGTGCACGTGGAAAATAGCTTTTCCAAAAGTTGTCTTCTTTCAATAAAATTAAAGAAAAAAAAAAGAAAAAGGAAATGTCTTCTCAGCCATGGAATATGTTCATACAATATATACACTTTCTTTATATATATATATATATATATATATATATATATATAATTTCTAATAAATTAAAAAAAAAAACTTACCTTTGCAATATATTTTAATAATTCCTTTTATGTGGATTTTTACCTTGTTTTTATTATTTATTTTATAAAATACAAGTTTAAAATATAAAAATATTATAATTATACCCATCGGTTAAATTATACATACCAGTGTTTTTTCTTGAATTTAATAGAGAAATAATTTAAACTATTTTTTCTTTTTTTGAAATTACAGGAGTTGGAAGAAATATACTTTCCGAGAATGTTTATGTTTTTATTAACGATGAATTCAAACTTTAAATTTAAAATTATGAATTACATTAAAAAGTAAAAAAAAATAATTTATTTAATTTTTAAAATGAGAAGGTGTATAACATAATATTATAACAAACTATATATTATTTCAAAATAATAAAACTACATATCCATAAATTAATAAATTAATGAAATATTTAGTTAGTAACTACAATTTTTTTTTTGTTATTATCGTAAATATATATAACAGTTTTTTTACATGAAATAAAATATATTATTTTTTTGGAAATATATCACAATTTTGGTAAGGCAGACTATTTTTCAGTTATCCATGGAACCCAATTTTTTACTTTTTTTTGTAATTAAATTATGTTTTTTTATGTTTATACAATGAATTTCCAATTATATCCTACAGGCAACCCACCTACCAATTTTGAATTACACATTAAATAATATTATTATTAATAATACAAATAAAATGGTACATAAAGAAATTTGAAAAAAATAGGCGTAAATGACAAAATCTTAATTAAATTAAATATTATGTCTCACATTATATATATTTATGAATTTATTTCTATAATTAAAAAAAATATTATATTTGGTAATTGTGTATATATGTTAAATTAAATTATATTTTCTTTTCAAATAAACTGAAAGAAAAAAATCACTAACAAATTATATTAAATAAAAAAATACAAAACAAAAAAAAATACTATGGATAATAAATCACTAAAATACACAAAATTAATTAATTAGAGATAATTTTGATTTATAATAGAAATCCACAATATTTTTTATTTTAAAAAAAAACCCTATATTTTTCCATATTTATTTGATGCATTTAATCAACTTATTAATTAGAGAAATATTATTTAATTTAAATTAAATTACTATTATATTCGATTTTTTTTACTTAAAAAGATTATTTAAGTTGAAATTACTAATTAGCCATCAAAAGCCAAAAGTTTAAATACTTTTTTTTATCTTTTTTTAAAAAAAATTACCTCGTGGTAATGGCACGTGAGACTCACGTTTGCAGCACACGCCAGCGGGATCTCTGGCACGCGCCGAGCCCGGTTTGAAAGGGTTGGCAACTCGGTGCCACCCATCAGTCACACGACTTGGCGTTACGTCATCAATCCACTCTTATCTCCAGGGTAATAATCCACGTGGCACCCTTTCATTAGTGCACGGGATTCGATAACATTAACGTGACTGGACCAAATACTCCTCTTACGAATAAAGTTCTTATTCCTGAACCCAAAAAATTAAAATTAAATTTAAAAAATAATTTATTTATTTTTACTTTTGTGTTTATTTGGATAAATTAACTTTATAATAATGGATTTATTGCCCTTCTATTTATTAAGTTTTTGCCTTTTTTTTTCTTTTTTTTATATTAATAGTAGCTATAATTATATGAATAATATTAATTTTTACCTATTTAATTTGTAATTAATTTTAAATCAAAACAATATTGGTTTAATTTTGTGTGGTCCCATCACTGACTCTAGTTAATTTCACTCGGGACCACTATGTGATTTATGGAAACTATAGTTTTTAAAAATATTTAAGATTTAATTTAATTTAATTAAAATTTATCATTTTCATATACTAGATAAGATTTAAAAAAAAATAATAATATGTAACTATATATATATTATTTTAACTAAATATTAATATTAAATATCCATTAATTAAACTTAAAAAATATTCATAAATTTAACAATTAATAAACCATATAAATAAAACACTGTGATTTTTAAGAATAATAATCCATTTAAAGATTTTTAAAAAAATAGGGAAATGTGAATTTAAAATGGAGTCATTATGAGGGTATTATCGGAATTGCAAGTTCATTGGGAGGTGAAGTACTATAATGGAGGGATTATATGGTTTTTAGCGGCTTAATTGGACCGAAAATGATGAGCTTGGGACGACAAAGACTAGTCTGAAAAGTGACAGAGTTTTCTATTTTTAAATGCGATTCCATATATAAAGAACATGTTCACTGGCCACTGAGATAAATCCACCAGGTTTTTTTTCTCAAATTTTGTTTCAGTTTTCATCATTTTCACGGGGTTCTTCCTGTTCTTGTTTTGTTGTTCTGAATTCCATGGATTTCTTCTCTTGTTGAGCTATTTCTATTTGAACTCACATTTCGGTTTCTGAAATTACTCTGTTGATTCTTACTGAGTTTGCCGTCTTCTTCTCAATGCGTTTCGAGATTTAAACGCAAATTTTCATGGATATTCCTTCTATTATCGTAAATGCTGTGTTTATTTTTGCATTATCGATGTGGATTTTGCTTCACTCGTGTAGACGAGAAGCAGAGAGTGGAATCCCTCAATCGAGAAACAGAGCATTTCGAGAGTTTAAATGGCTAACCAGCATTACGATCTTTTCTAATGCTGTTCTTCCGTTTTGGTATTCTGGATTTGCTGCTTATGAGTACTGGAATCATGGAATCGTTGATTGGGGATTGATCATCTCAGCTTTAACGTGGATTTTCGCCGCTGCGATTGCTTTCTACTGGAGAAATGGAACGAATCATCAAGCCAAAAGATGGCCGTTGATTCTAATTGTTTGGTGGATTTTCTCTTGTTTGTATGGATTAGGTTCTTCGATTATTTACCTGCTTACACACTTGAAATCCATGGAGTTTCCTCATTTTCTTCCAAAAGCTACTGTTATAGATTTTGCTTCATTCACTCTGTCTTTGATCATCTGCTGGACTGCACTGATTGTTAACTATCATGATAAACACAATGATCTTGAGAAATCATTGCTCCAAAAAGAGAATGATTCTTGTTCTGAATATGATGGTGGGTTCATCAGTCCTGGATTTTGGAGTCAAATTACATTCCAATGGCTAAACCCTCTCTTCAAAAGGGGGAGGAATCAAAAACTTGAATTAGTTCATGTTCCTTGTGTTCCTCAATCTGAAACAGCTGAATATGTTTCCTCCTTGCTGGAAGAATCGCTTCAGAGAAAGAAAATTGAATCATCTTCCTTGCCCAAAGCTATAGTTCTTGCTACATGGAAATCTCTGGTTTTAACTGCAATATTTGCGGGTACTGTTCTTGCTTACACTATTTGAATTCTTCTCTACAAACTTTAAATCTTTGTGGTTCTCTAATTTCTTCTTTGTTCAAAACTTTTATTAGGAGTCAACACATTAGCATCCTTTATGGGGCCTTTCTTAATCTCCAACTTTGTGAATTATCTGTTGGGAAAAGGCGATAAATCAAGCAACCGTGATGGGTTGATTCTTGCATTCTTCTTCTTCTTTGCTAAGACATTGGAGTCTCTTACTCAAAGACAGTGGTATTTCGGCACTCACCGTGTCGGTATCCAGGTAAGGGCAGCTCTTACAGTGATGATCTACAAGAAATCTATATCTGTTAATGCTGCTGGTCCAAGTAATGGAAAGATCATTAATCTAATAAATGTTGATGTTGAAAGAATTGGAGACTTCTCTTGGTATATCCATAAGATTTGGTTGCTTCCTGTCCAAATAGCTCTAGCACTTATCATTCTTTTTAGGAATCTTGGAGCTGCTCCTTCCATTACTGCTCTGTTAGCTACAATATTTATAATGGTAAGCAACACACCTTTAGCTAATGTACAAGAAAGTCTACACTCGAAAATAATGGATGCAAGAGACTCTAGAATCAAATTGACATCAGAGACTCTAAAGAACATGAGAGTCTTGAAACTTCATTCTTGGGAACAGACGTTTATGAAGAAAGTCTTGCAACTTCGAGAAGTCGAAAGGAGCTGGTTAAAGAGATATCTCTATACATGCTCCGTTATAGCATTTCTGTTCTGGGTTTCACCAACTTTAGTTTCAGTACTTACTTTTGGTGCTTGTGTTATGGTGAAAATCCCTCTAACAGCAGGCACGGTTTTATCAGCCATTGCTACTTTTAGGATCCTACAAGATCCAATTTATAACCTACCGGAGCTGATTTCCATGATTGCTCAAACAAAAGTCTCCCTTGACCGTATACAAGAGTTCATTCAAGAAGAAGATCAAAGGAAGCAGATTTATCATCCTCCTTCCAGTTCATCAGATATCGTGATCGAAATGGAGGTAGGGGAGTATTTGTGGGAAGCGAGCGATCTAAATTTTAAGAAACCAACGATTAAAGTTTCAGAAAAGATGCAAATACCAAAAGGTTACAAAGTTGCAGTTTGCGGGTCGGTCGGTTCGGGAAAATCAAGCCTACTTTGTAGTATACTGGGCGAGATCCCACAGATTTCAGGAACACAAATGAAGATACATGGAACTAAAGCTTATGTTCCCCAAAGTGCTTGGATCCAATCAGGCACTGTAAGAGAGAATGTGCTGTTTGGGAAGGAGATTGATAAACATTTTTATGAGGATGTGCTAGAAGCCTGCGCTCTGAATCAGGATATCAAGCTGTGGCTGGATGGCGATTGCACCTTGTTGGGAGAGAGGGGTGTGAATCTAAGTGGTGGACAAAAGCAGCGGATTCAATTGGCAAGGGCAGTGTATAGTGATGCAGATGTTTACTTCCTGGATGACCCTTTTAGTGCTGTGGACGCATGTACTGGAACACATTTGTTCAAGGTAAGCATCACATTTTTGTTATTCCTGTAGTCTCTTTCGTTTTAAGATTCTTACACGAAACTTTAATGATAATGCAGAGATGTCTTTTGCAACTTCTGTCTAGTAAAACTGTTGTATATGCTACTCATCACTTGGAATTCATAGAAGCTGCGGACCTTGTTCTGGTAAGTACTCCAGTTTTTTCGTCGTTTTCCATGGAGTATCACAAGGATTGTTGGGAGGGAATCCCATATTGACTAATTTAGGGAATGATCATGAGTTTATAAGTAAGGTATACATCTCCACTGGAATGAGGCTTTTTAGAAAACCAAAGCAAAGCCATGAGAGCTTAGCTCAAAGTGGACAATATCATACCATTTTGGAGATCCGTTATTCCTAACATGGTATTAGAGTCATGCCCTTAACTTGCCATTTCAATAGAATCCTCAAATGTCGAACAAAGAAGTTGTGAGCCTCGAAGGTGTAGTCAAAAGTGACTCAAGTGTCGAACAAAGAGTGTACTTTGTTCGAGGATTCTAGAGAAGGAGTCGAGTCTCGATTAAGGAGAGGTTGTTCGAGGGTTCCATAGGTCTAAGGGGAGACTCTATCGTGTACTTCGTTCGAGGGGAGGATTGTTGGGAGGGAGTCCCACATTGACTAATTTAGGGAATGATCATGGGTTTATAAGTAAGGAATACATTTCCATTGGTATGAGGCCTTTTGGGAAAGCTCAAAGCAAAGCTACGAGAGTTTATGCTCAAAGTGGACAGTATAGTATAATATCATTGTAAAGATCCGTTATTCCTGACACTAACCCCAACTGCATCCTATTGAATTCGAATGCTTTTGCTTTCAGGTAATGAAAAATGGTCATATTGTTCAATCAGGAAAGTATGCAGAATTAATATCAGATTCGAACGGTGAACTTGCTAGACACATTGCAGCACATAGAAGATCACTGAATGGAGTTAAGCCACTGAAAGAAGATAAACCCCATCATAAAAGACCATGTAAGACACATCAAATAGAAGCTCTAGATGAAAGTTCTTCCTTGTCCCTTGGAAATGGTGGCCATTCTGTGAGAGCTCAAGAAGAGGAAGCGCAAACCGGTCGAGTACAGTGGAGTGTCTACTCAACCTTCATCACATCTGCTTATAAAGGAGCTCTTGTTCCTGTAATCCTTCTGTGTCAAGTTTTGTTTCAAATCCTTCAAATGGGCAGTAATTACTGGATTTCTTGGGCAACAGAAGAAGAAGGCAAGGTCAGCAGAAAGCAGTTTTTCGTGACGTTCGTTTTGATGTCCGGTGGGAGCTCCATCTTTATATTAGGCCGTGCCGTTTTTATGGCAACCATCGCTATCGAGACGGCACAACGAATGTTTCTTGGAATGGTGACATCAATATTTGCAGCACCTATTTCATTTTTTGATGCCAAACCTTCAAGCCAAATCCTTAACAGGGTAATAACCTTCTCAACGTGTTTGTTATCGTCACGTCTATTAAATGTTTGTATTACGTCAATAATGTTAACCTCCCTTTTCTTCTTCTCTATGATGCAGTCATCTACTGATCAAAGCACCTTGGATACAGATATCCCTTATAGATTAGGAGGATTGGCTTTTGCACTCATTCAGCTGTTGAGTATCATCATTCTGATGTCCAAGGTTGCATGGCAAGTTTTCCCACTCTTCCTTGTCGTCCTTGCTCTCTCTATATGGTACCAGGCGAGAACATAAACCCACTTTTAGCTTTTCATTTACTACCAGTTCATCAAATATGATATCAAAAAGCAAGTAGTTTTAGGATTTTAATCCTTAACTCATCAGGTTTAGTGTCTTGAAATGTTTTTGATTCCCTTTACAGGGATATTACATCAGTACTGCTAGAGAACTAGCTAGAATGGTCGGGATTCGAAAGGCTCCGATTCTTCATCACTTTTCGGAAACAGTCGTTGGTGCAACAATTATCCGTTGTTTTAATCAAGAGGATCGTTTCTTGAGAAAAACACTGAAGCTGGTTGATGATTATTCTCGTGTGGTCTTTCACAACTCGACTTCTATGGAATGGTTGTGCCTACGGATCAATTTTCTTTTCGACGTCGTCTTCTTTCTTGCGCTCGTCATCTTAGTGACCCTTCCTAGAACAGCTATTGATCCTAGTAAGTTGATCTGTCACTGCCATCCAAAACTTTCATTTGATCAACATATCACCTAAGCAAATGGTTCATCTTACTACAGGCTTAGCAGGATTAGCAGCCACATATGGTTTGAACATGAATGTGCTTCAGGCTTGGGTGATATGGAATTTATGCAACGTTGAGAACAAAATGATATCTGTTGAAAGAATTCTTCAGTTTACGAACATCGCTTCGGAAGCACCACCGGTTATCGAAGATTGTAGGCCGCTGCCGGAATGGCCAACGGAGGGAAAGATAGAACTTGAGAACCTCCATGTCCAATACCGTCCTAATCTTCCATTGGTTCTCAAAGGGATCACTTGTACCTTCCCAAAAAGGAAGAAGATTGGAGTTGTTGGCAGGACAGGAAGTGGTAAGTCCACCTTAATTCAAGCACTTTTTAGAGTGGTTGAGCCTTCTGCTGGAAGGATTCTCATTGATGGAGTTGATATTTGCAAAATGGGTCTGCATGATCTGAGGTCTAAGTTGGGTATCATTCCACAAGACCCAACATTGTTCCAAGGAACCATGAGAACTAATCTAGACCCTTTGCAACAACATAGTGACCAAGAAATATGGGAGGTGAGATTGGAAATGCTTTGTCTCGTGTACGATGAAACGTTGACACGGTCTTAACTTAACACTAACTTAATATTTCAGGTCCTTCACAAGTGTCGGTTCGCCGAGATCATCCAAACAGACCGAACAGTTCTTGAAGCGCCAGGTACATTGAGGTCTCCCATTGTTTTGGAAGTGTTCTTGTTCAGTTTAGTTTATTTTCTACTCAAATGTAATGCTGCTGCAGTTGCTGAAGATGGAGAGAATTGGAGTGTTGGACAGAGGCAACTTGTTTGCTTGGCTAGGGTGCTTCTCAAGAAGCGTAGGATTCTTGTGTTGGATGAGGCAACAGCCTCCATTGATACTGCAACAGAAAACAGAATTCAGGAAACGATAAGAGAGGAGACGAATGGATGCACGGTCATTACCGTGGCTCATCGAATCCCGACAGTCATCGACAATGATTTGGTTTTGGTTCTTGATGAAGGCAAGCTAACTCCTTACATTTGAGTATATTATAAAAACTAAAGCTACTAGTATCATTCTAAGGCATGAGTTTCATTGTTATAGGCAAGGTGATCGAGTACGATTCACCGTCTCGATTACTCGAGAACAGTTCTTCTATGTTTTCGAAGTTGGTGGCAGAATTCTTGAGGAGATCATCCAACAGTCGCTCATAGTCGATGGGGACTTTCGCCAACCGAACCTGAAGTTCATGACTGATTGACTTGCACACTGCTACTAACTGCATAGGCTGGAGATTTGTAAAGTAAGAAACTTGATACTCATCCTCTGAAGCAATAGCAGATCCAAGCAAATAGATTGACAAGCTTTCTACCATTAGTTGATAAGATAGATACAGAGCCTTAGGTATTAACCATAGTCTTCCCCTCTTATTGTTGTTTTGATGTAATTGAAAGCATGTTTCATTTCATCATAATAAAATTTTTATGCCACAGAGCAGTTGATGATATTCCTTGATCATCCCATTCTTCTGGGTCGTGTGAGACTAGAATACCGGTTGAACATGCTTCGAATGGGTAAGGCAGTTAAAATATCATCATTAGTCCAATAGGGTTAAACCCAATAATTGTACAAGGCCATTGTCTATATATTTTAAGAAAATGACCTAAGTTCCGCTTATTTAGGATTCACTGAAATCAACGGATTTCCCTTGCCTCCTGGATCCATTGGGTGAGTGGAAGACATTGAGAAGGGCTTCACGATGTTTGTTACTATATGTTAGAGTAACGAATCATTGGTTTAACTGAATAACTAAATAAAATAGATAGACATTTTTCCTTGTCTTAGGTTGATGGATCTTCTCCATTGAAAAATCCCCTCTATAGATTATACACATTTTAGTTCAACGAGACAAATTCCAATTGAAAGAGGACATTGGGCGAGTGTCCTAGAATCTCTCATCAATAGAAGTTAGACCATCTAGGGACTTACACCAGTCTGATTTAGGTATTTTAGAAATAGATATCTAATTATTTTAAGAAAAATATTTATATAATTTAAGAATAAAGATATCTAATTATTTTAGAATAAACATTTATATATTTTAAGAATAAATGATTAAATATTTTAAGTATAAAATTTACTAATTATTTTAAGAAAAACATTTATCTCATTATTTAAAAAAAAAACATTTATATATTCTAAGAATAAATGATTAACTATTTTAAGAGATACAGATATTTTAGAAATAAAGATATTTAATCATTTTATAAAAATATTTATATATTTTAGAAATAAATGATTAAATATTTTAGGAATTAATTGTCTAGTCTATCGTACAATCCACCCTACCAAAGTTTTGGTTCGAAGAAATGCCAAATAGTATAAGTAAAGCAAAGTGTAGTACCAATAATTCTCAAGTAGTCTGAAGTAAAGCAAAGTATAATAGTATTTTATAGAATGTTTTGTAATCTCTTCTCGATTGATCAAAGTTATGCGAATGTTGCAGTCGCATAAGCCGAATCAACATTCTGAAAACTATATATATATATATATAGTTTGTTCTACTGTATTTTCGAGGTGGATCGTAAAAAAAATAGATGTAGACAATAATGCACTCAAGGTATTGTCGTAATATAAAATATGATAGAAAAATAAACCATAAAATTATTAATTTAAAAAACGTAAAATAAAATATGGCACAATATTACGTGTTGCACGCTATTCCAAAAGTCGATGATTTAATCTTCACTTAGCAATTGTTAAACTAAAAACACTCGTCACCAAAACATGACATCTAACACATTAGCATATAGTTCCATCCGCATAATGCAGATATTACAACTTAAAGCATTAGATTAGACAATAGATAACCAAATTACTTTCTAATCTTATACGAACCGTTTCCACCAATGAAAAGAGTTAGGCATCTCGACCTATCACGTGACACGTACGTTTTTCGAATCCAACCCATAATTAAAAAACATAACACGTCAAAGCTTTTTCGGTCTAAATAATGTTTTTTTCTTATTTAAACCAAAGTTTGCTAGTAATTAAAATGAAGGAATCAAAACATCCATCATAACAAATCATTCACTCCCATAACCACTTTCCTCATCGACGGTTGAATTTGTTCATAAAAACATGGAAATAATTCATTTATTTTGGTAAAACCAAACCAAATTTAATTAATTACCATAAAGGGCAGCAATGGAGGGATGAATAGAAGCAAAGAATTAGGTGGCAAAGAGGGGTAGAAAGGTAAAATTGTAGTGTGGACATGGATATGCTGACACAGACCACCTCAGAACTCGGAGATTCCTAGATTCAAACGAGGAACAGGCAAGACAAGGTGAAAAAGTAAAAATTGGACAAAACATGAATGTTTATAAGCCATACAATTAATAACCCACTAATTATAGATTGTGTGTTAAGATCCTTTAAATATGGGAGCTGCTAGTGTGGAACAATAAGCTCATCCTGGTTCGATCTATCGAGTCTCTTAATTGGTGTGTCGTAAAATCAAGCACAAAAATGGCTCATGATCAAGATCCGTCACCCAACGCTGGCGTTGCCAATCAGAAAGCCATCGACGACTGGCTTCCGATCACTTCTTCTAGGAATGCCAAATGGTGGTATGCTGCTTTTCATAATGTCACTGCCATGGTCGGCGCCGGCGTCCTCAGCCTCCCTTATGCCATGTCTGAACTCGGATGGTACTCTCTCTTTCTCTCTCTCTAGATATCATGATAAAGATTCTCTTTTTTTCGATTTGCCACGTGTTTTAGACATATACACATCGACCCACTTCATATTTTCGATTGTATGTACTCCTGACATAAAAAGGTTTAGTATCGTTGGATATCGTTGACCCTACTGATATATAGTGAATCCTCTACTTATCTAATGACGGTGAGATTTTGGCTACATTTTTTACGATTCTTTTGACATTTTCTAAATGTTTCAAAAACGACACTTGAAATTAATATTTTGGATGGAAGCTGACTTAGAATGATGTAGTGGTGGGCTAAACCTTCGATACTAACTCTAGAATTGCACAAAGAGAAAGACGTCTAATCCAAACATTTTCTCCTGCCTATTCTACAACAAGAGCATTTGATGCTTCCTGTACTACTCGAAGGGTCAGTCTCGAGGCGGAACTTCCCTCACCCTCTACATTTTGCTGAGTTGTATGTGTTGCAGCCTAGTTATGTAGGGAAGATGATGTCTCCTCTGGATTGCCATAATAAGTGACGATCCAAATCTATGTTATAAGTCACTATCTCATCTGGGTTGTCATAGTAAGTGACGATCCAAATCTATGTTATAAGTCATTATCTCATCTGGGTTGTCATAACGATCCAAATCTATGTTTTAGGCAACTGAAACCTCCCCTCGTGCCTATTCTGTAACAAGAGCATTCGATGCTTCCTGTACTGCTCGAAGGGTCAGTCTGGAGGTGGAACTACTCTCACCCTCTACAGTTCCCCTCTACATTTTGCTAAACTACATCTGGGTTGCCATAATAAGTGGCCATAATAAGTGACGATCCAAATCTATGTTAAAAGGGTTTCTAATATAATTGTAATTTTGAGTAATATTTGCAGTTGGGGATTAAATTTTTTGAATTTTTTTAAATTAAAATGATGGTAATTGGCAGGGGACCTGGTTCGGTGATAATGATTCTGTCATGGATCATTACGCTGTACACGCTATGGCAAATGGTGGAGATGCACGAGATGGTGCCTGGGAAGAGGTTCGACAGGTACCACGAGCTAGGCCAGCACGCCTTCGGCGAGAAGCTTGGCCTATGGATCGTGGTTCCTCAGCAGCTGACCGTGGAAGTCGGCGTCAATATCGTGTACATGGTCACCGGCGGCAAGTCCTTAAAGAAGTTCCACGAGACAGTCTGCCCCAACTGCTCCCACATCAAAACCTCTTACTTCATAGTCATATTCGCCTCCATCCATTTCGTCCTCTCCCACCTCCCCAATTTCAACTCCATCTCCGGCGTCTCTCTCGCCGCCGCCGTCATGTCTCTCAGCTACTCCACGGTGGCGTGGGTTGCTTCCTTGGAGAAAGGAGTGCAGCCGGACGTAGACTACAGCTATAGAGCCAAGACCAAATCGGACGGCGTTTTCCACTTCTTGAGTGGATTGGGTGAAGTGGCGTTTGCGTTTGCTGGCCACAACGTTGTTTTGGAGATCCAAGCCACCATTCCCTCCACGCCGGAGAAGCCCTCCAAAGGCCCCATGTGGAAAGGTGTCGTTTTGGCTTACATCGTTGTCGCTTTATGCTATTTCCCTGTCGCCATGATTGGCTATTGGGTATTCGGCAACGCTGTCGAAGACAACATCCTTATTTCCCTCGAAAAACCTGCCTGGCTCATTGCCATTGCCAACATGTTCGTCGTCATCCACGTCATCGGCAGCTATCAGGTACTCGTAATTCTGTTTAAATTATTATTCAATAAGACTGTCACAGTATAATCATTTTTTTTTTAATTTATAGATTTATGCTATGCCCGTATTTGACATGATGGAGACATTGTTGGTGAAACGATGGAACTTTACTCCTTGTTTCCGACTCCGATTCATCACTCGTTCTTTATACGTGGGTGGGTTAAATCCTCTCATTACAATTTTCATCTCTTGAATATATGCATTATGAGTGTTCGTGAATTCTGTTATAACATTTTTCAAATTATAAAAATCCGGCTCCATAATCCAATAGGGTTGATTCGAGTTGTTCAGATAATTTATTTAAAATTTTATTTTTAATAGAAGTTAAAACATTTATTCGTTCAACTCAATGTTTGCAGCTTTTACAATGTTCGTGGGAATAGCGGTGCCTTTCTTCGGTGGCTTGCTCGGGTTCTTCGGAGGCCTAGCGTTCGCGCCCACAACTTACTTCGTAACGAAAAACCATCATAAACTAATCTAAATTATGACACCATCATATTCACAAAACTAACACCTGATGATATGACCTATTCTTTACGTGCAGCTCCCATGCACCATGTGGCTAGCGATTTACAAGCCCAAAAGATTCGGCCTATCATGGACCACAAATTGGGTAACTTTCCAGCAAACCCAATTCGCCATATGATCATTTGTTGAACCATTCTGTGACTGAAACTGGTGTGAATTGCTTCAGGTTTGCATTGTGTTTGGCGTTCTGCTGATGGTCCTGTCGCCCATCGGCGGCCTGAGAACGCTCATCCTTTCAGCCAAGAACTACCAGTTCTTCTCATGAACATGATCACAGCAAGAAGTTGCAGTGTTCTCTGCAGCCAATTGTTATAGCACAGAAGCAGGATTTGGCAGGCAGATTAAAATAATTGGCTATGTTCTCTAGCCCAACCAGTTTGTACTTCAATAGGAGCGGAGGCTAGAATAATCCCCAAAGACAGATGGAATTGTGTGTTTCTACCTGCAATCGAATGCCTTCTTATTTCATTAGCTTAGAAATACTAATATGGTTATCTTATGCTTGTTGCTTTCATTTCTAATACTATTATATCAAATATTTCTACGTTACTTTGTTGTTCGAGCAGATATTGTCTGCTTCAGCCTGTTATATATCGCTCTAAGTCTCACGATTTTAACATGTGTTAGCTAGGGAGAGGTTTCCACACCCTTATAAGTGATGCTTTTGTTCGAGCAGATATTGTCTGTTTCAGTCCGTTATATATCGCTGTAAGTCTCACGATTTTAAGATGTGTTAGCTAGCAGTGATGCTTCATTTCCCTCTCTAATTGATGTGGGATCTCACAATCTAACCCCTTTGGGGACTAGCAAGCTTCGTTCCTTTCTTCAACGTCTTTCCTAGTACATTGCTCTGGCTATGATATCATTTTTAATAGCACAAGACGTCTTTCCTAGCACATTGCTCAATGTCTGGCTATGATATCATTTGTAATAGCACAAGACATCTTTCCTAGCACATTGCTTAGTGTCTGACTATGATATCATTTGTAATAGCACAAATTCACTACTAGCAAATATTGCTGTTTTGGCTCATTATGTAACACCGCTAGTCTCATTATTTTAAAATGTGTTTGTTAAGGAGAGATTTTCATTCCTTGTAAAGAATGTTTTGTTCCCCTCTCCAACCGACATGGGATCTCACAATCCACCCGTAATTGCATAAAGTTGATAATATTTGCTAGCAGTGGGCTTGAACTGTTATAGATAGGAAACAGGTTACCTACTTTTAATGGTTAAAGAAAATCATAAGTAGGATTTAAACCTACGACCAATCGGTTAACAGCTATCGATCGTTCTACCCTTGAGCTTAGCTATTAGTGAACAACGGTAAATTAGGTCTACAAAATTCAATGCTCGTTCTCGTCCCATGACTAATATAAACCTGCTATTTTTATTATCTCTTGAAACTTTTTTGTAGTGGCTCTGTTTCGTGATACAGGAGAGAAGAAGAAACTTTAAGCATATGGCTTCTCAATTAAAAAGTATGATATTAAAGAAAATATTATATCATAATATTGATAAACTAAAATAAAAACAAAATATTCGATAATAATTTTTCGATTTTCTCGTGCAATTTTTTAATAGACGATTACAAATTTTTTTAATGAAATAATCCGGTCGGTTTATATTTTTGAATAAAACCGAACCGACGTATATCCTTCCTATATGAATTGGTGAGGTTGTCGTTTGATGAAGAGGAAGAGATTCAAACGAGTAACCCTAAGAATTGGCAGTGTCATGGAAGACGAGATCGGAGAAGAGTTCGAGAGGAGTGGTTTCACGTTTGACGAAGAGGAAGAGATTCTCAAGAAATGTAAGCTCTACTTCTCATTTTTGTTTGGTTTATGTTCATGATTGGGTAGCATTGACGCGCGATTCCTCCCTTTTCTGTATTCGATCTTTCGTTGTGTGTTCATTACAATCTAAAGCCTTCAGAAATAGATTCTCAAGAGATGACTGTTTATACTAAATTGATGAGGGAGATCCATCAGTTCTTTAATGATTAAATTATTAAAGATCGCCTTATTCTGCAGCCTGCTTTTGACATTACATCTGATCTTAGACTTCTGGTAACTTATTCTTAGGATTTGAGTTACTTCCAGATCTGGAGCTCGATTATGTTGAGTAATGCTTGCTGTTGAACTATGTTTGTTTTGGTTCAGATATTCAGTCTCCCAACCCAGGCTTTTTGGAAGCAAATCAGGTAAAACATGGATACAACTTTGCATTTCCAAACAAGTTTTTTATGAATATTTTATTTTCATCCAGATTTTCTATGTTGGACGTCTGAAGTTTGCTATCACTGTTTATCAATTAATAGCTGATTGTTTTGATACTATGAAAAGAAAGAAAGAAAGGGAAAAATGAGCGCTGGATGTTCCATTGTAAAAAAAAGACATCAACATATAACGAAGCGAAACCACTACGATCATCCTGGCCTTTAGTTTGTACGTGATGTGTGTTTATTCTGGAGTAGGAATAACAATAACCGTCCATCGGTATTCTATTGCTTACAAGTGAAGAATTACATTTGGTTTAGGGTATCGTGCACCTACACTTGCTTAGTTTATACCATGAGATAATTTTTTAGTTCTTAATTCTTATCAGAAAAACAAAAGGGGGAAAAGGACTTTTGAACATTCGTTGTTCTTGAGCTTCTCTTTGGATATCTGACAGGAGAAAAAGAAACCAGTGCACAATGGGGGACTCCCTGGGGGATGATCCTTTTGATTTGCTACCTGAGTTCCCTTCTGCACTTGATTTTATTTTTATTCTTTTGTTATTTTAATTTGAGGGAGAAGGGATTGGAAAGAAAGATTGATCGGAAATGTAAGAGAGTTCTAAATTCTGAACAAAAAAGCCATTCCTCCTACCCACATAATATAATTCTAAAAAACTCAGGAAATAAACCATGCAATGGTTTTCTGTGATGTAACGCCCCTACACCAGAGTAGTGAAGATAATCAAATATTGACAGTCTTCATTTTTTAAAACCCAGACTACCTAGTTTTCTTCGTTATTGCAATGCAATGACACGATGGTTGTAAATTTTCAAAGCATACAGAACTGATGTCTGATGCATACTAATACAGAACGAATTCTGATATTTCCATCGATAATGGATTTCAGGCAAAGATAACCTGCTGCACCATGGATAGGATATTCTCAGACAAAGGGCGGGACCACGGTAATCCTAGTAAGTTGAATCTAAGAACCCTCATGATATGCAAATCCTTAGTTCATAAACAAATCAATTTGATTTTTTTTTGTTTAGATGATTGCAATTCTTGGAAATTTGATCTAAGAACCTTGTTGAAGAATAAGAATTTTAAATCTAAATATATCCAAGAACCTCAAGGGGAAATAAGATTCGGGTTATCTCGTTGATCGAATACCTCAAGGCAAGATCACTTGTTTGAGATTCAAATCACTCCACAAATAAGATCGACCATGCTAAGCTTAAATGATTCTAAACATTCAACCTAAACTACATAGAATTGCAAAGAAACTTAGTACTTGACTAAAAGAAAGCACAAAAGCACAAATGCATTTACTACATTTTTGAAGTCTACTTTACAAAGATAATATACCTGGCTTTGTATAGCCACAAAATGAAAGCCTTTAACCTTCCATGAGACATTTCAAGAGTGATAACTTTCACCCAATGTTCACATTCTTCCATCCAACATGAAACGCTTGGGGAAAGTAAGGGATTGTCCACATCATTTCATTGTTGTACATCAATTATTTATTGTCAAAACTTCGTCTGTGATGAAAGCAAAGTGTGACAATTTTGATACATGTTATAGTAGACCAGCGACTAGAGCTCAATCTCATATTTTGCCTTCAAGCAGATAAAACGTACATGTTTGTATGAGCTTCAATGACCTTTCACTTCGTCAGGTTATATCCCTCAATGAAGGAGGTTCAGAGGAAGAGCAAGTGAGCTGCGTATGTGTGAATCCCGAAACATTAGCCAAGGATGAAGGAGTACTTTTGTAAAGCTATTCGGCACGCCTGACCAGATAAATTCTTCAGTTGTCAGCATATGAATAGTGGACTTGCTGTCTAGCCCTCTCTGTTTGACTCATACGATGGACCTGCCAAATCTTGTTCAGTTTCAGTTTCAACACGACCCTTAAGTTACAGGTAACAGAATTGGTTGTAGTTTAATTCATTAAATTATCAAATAGATATGAGATTTTCAATAGAATACTATAGTGTATATTATTGTCCTTGTGAAAGAGGAGAGCAGGGCGGTTATGCCCTCAAACATGAAAAGTAAACCCATTTGTAGCATACCTTGGGAAAGAATTCATTGTTTAGTTTAGCATTGCTCAATTGGTCAGTGTATTAGTCACTAGTAGCTTTTCAAAAATAGTAAGTTTGAATCTTTCACTACTCATGTTGGAATTGTTATACTAAGAAACTGAAGAAAAAAAAAGGAACTAATTTGATCGTGAGATATGCATATTAGTAGAAATTTTAAAAATTAAACAATAGCATAAACAATTCAACCACCTGTTGTCATCCTTATCCCTAAGCCTAAGCTAAATAAGAATTAGTCTAAAATATGTTCACACTGCTTTCCCATGCTTTGTACGTCGAAACCAGAGAACCCAATGATTTCCGACCCACAGTATGCTAACAAAAATGGCAGTTCCAATAACACCCATCCATGAAATCCAAGCCCACTTAGGAATCAAATTTTCTGCTGCACTGCTGACATAAAATTCTCCCATCTTATGCAGAAAGACAGGCGCGAAGCCCCCTCTGAGAATGCTGTAAAAGGTGAAGAAATATGGAGACACGAAGTCCTGAAACTTAGCGGCGGCCGGCACATCAGCCCTTCTGTAACCCGCTAGGGTCCAAACATTCTGGCACCCACTGCTGAACTCCGCAAGCACCAAAAGCACCAGAATGGGCAGAGCACCACGACTAACCAAGTAATGGCATGTAGCGAACACGTAAAGCACTGCCAGATGATGACATATAAAGACGAAATCTCGTGGATAAAACAGTATGAAGTGAAGAAGATCCATCAAGAAATAAGCCATGCTGTACTCGAGGACAAGGCCCTGGTATTTGGTATTGAGAGCGGCGAAATCAGCCATGTTTGGAGCTTGGAGAATTGCAATGATGGCCATGATGACGACGGGACAGCCATGGGCGAGTGATATGAAGCAGCTCGAGGCCTCTAGCCTGTGCTTGGGCCCCCAATTCTGGAGCACAACCAAGTAAGCAAATACATATACAAATAGAAACATGAAGAAGAAGAAGAACAACAAGGCCAATGATGATGGGCTCTCGGGCATTTGAAACTCCATCGAGATCGATATTCAAACTGCAAAAAGCTCTGCCAATGACTGAGGAGAAACAAAAAACAAAGTGGGTATAAATTCTGATGGGTGGAGAAGTTATGCTTTTAAATGGAATATTCCAAGGCTTTCAAGTGGAAGGGAATTGGCCTCTACAAGTCGGGTCTTCCTTTTCTTCTTATACCACTTCTTCAAATTAAAGCAACCTCTCCATTGGCTTGGCTGTGCGGCGGGGCTGGCGGCGGGGCAGACTTAATAGCTGCAACCGATAACCAAATCCTGTGTGGATTAGGCCTTATTATCAAGTCCTATGTGGATTAGGCTTTTTAAGTTTCGTGCACGATTAATTATCTTAATTAAGTATGTGTGTTATTTATTCGAATTTCAAATTTGTGTTTAATTGGTGGAAATTAGATAGACATTAAAATTTTGACTCAGTCTTTGGATGCCTAGGATCACACCCATTAAGGAAATAAAAATAATCTTAAATTTTTCTAAATTTTTAATTTTTTTTTCATTCCAATCAAATATTTTGCTTTTAGAACATTATATTATGATTTGTGTAATTTTTGTTATTTGGTCTCTCAAGTTTTAAAACAAGTTCTTGTTCACAACTTTAATTTAGTAGAATGTTGATTTGGTCGTTATATTGATATAGAAGAGACACAATATTAATGTATTCGGTTACTTGTCTAGTGGTTTAATTAATATTTTGTTAGGTTATTTTGTTAGGTTAAAGTTAAGTTAGGGATCCTTTAGAAAAATATAGGGATTAAAATACTCATTTTAAAATTTTAGGGACTAAAATTAAATATATTTTAATTATTGAATTTTTTTTGTTCGGTCTTTAATATTTTTTTATTTCACTAAGTATTTTAGAATTATTATTATTATTTTTAATTCGGAGAGAATTTAAGCCTCTAATTTCCTTAATGCTGGTGAAAAATATTTTTAAATGTCGATATAACTTAATAATAAGATTAAATTTGGATTAAAATTTCTATTAGCTTTGAGACTCAATAAATATTTAAATATTTAATTTTGTATCTGTTGGTAAATTTGAAAATTAAAAAAAATTAAAATAATAATAATAATATTAACTTTGTGACAAAAAGAGCATATTCGAGGGAACGGCATATTCAATATTTGGGTTTGGAGAGAGATTGGAGATCCAATTGGAACGGGTAAGAGAGAGAAGGAGCGGAAAAGCGTTGGTCGAATAAGAACATAGAAAAAGAACCCACCAAATTGAAGCTGCCCTATTTCCAACTAACCATTTCTCTCTGTAATTACAACAAAATCCGAAGAACAATCCCATTCTTTCTGTAATAGCAACAAGAATTTTGAGTTTACCCACCAGAATTGAGAACAATTTCGTCTGCGAAGCCGATTGAATCGAGGAATGGGTCATGTGACGGCTTCATCAGGTTCGTCGATCAACGGGCCTCCTTCCAGGGCGCCTTCCTCCCTTTCATCTACGGCTTTGACGAATTTCCCTCTCATTTCTGCTCTCATTTCCTTCGCGGTTGCCCAGTTCATCAAGCTCTTCACCTCCTGGTATTTTCTCATTTCCTTCGGATCCGATTCAATTCTTAGGTTTTAACTGCATATGAATATCGTACGAGCGTTCTTGTTTGTTAGTGATAGCCGATGTTCCCATGAAATCTGGATTCTGTTTTTCTTCCTCAAGACTTGATCACGGCATTGAAGAACCAATCAATTTCTTGTTACATTTCAGGTATAAGGAACGACGATGGGATTTTAAGAGACTAGTTGGATCGGGGGGAATGCCTTCATCTCATTCTTCCACTGTTTCTGCTCTTGCCGTAGCCATTGGCCTCCAAGAAGGCTTTGGAGCATCAGTCTTTGCTGTTTCATTGATCTTAGCATGTATTGTATGGTCTCCTTATTCATTTTATGCCTACCATTCTGATTTAAGTTGTTGTAAATTTCCTGGAACGATTCTAAGAAAGAAAAATGGTGGCAGGTAATGTACGATGCAACTGGTGTGAGATTACATGCTGGACGCCAAGCAGAGGTTATATGCTTCTTTGTTCTGAATAGAACATATTGTCCTCTTTTGGCTTTTATTTTCGGGCTTCTCCTCAATATTTTTAAAACAGCTAGCAACCCTCTCCAACCGATGTGAGATCTCACAATCCACCCCCTTTCGAGGCTCAGTGTCCTCGTTAACACTCGTTCTCCTCCGTGGGATCTCACAATCCACCCCCCTTTGAGGCTCAGTGTCCTTGTTGACACTCGTTCCCCTCTCCAATCGACGTGGGATCTCACAATCCACCCCTTTTCAAGACTCAGTGTCCTCTCTGACACTCGTTCCCCTCTCCAATTGACGTGGGATCTCACAATCCACCCCTCTTCGAGGCTCAGTGTCCTCGTTGACACTCGTTCCCCTCTCCAATTGACGTGGGATCTCACAATCCACCCCTCTTCGAGGCTCAGTGTCCTCATTGACACTCGTTCCCCTCTCCAATTAACGTGGGATCTCACAACCCACCCCTCTTCGAGGCTCAGTGTCCTCGTTGACACTCGTTCCCCTCGCCAATCGATGTGGGATCTCACAATCCACCCCCCTCGAGGCCCAGCATTCTTGTTGGCACTTGTTCCCCTCATACACCCATCTTCGGAGCCCAGCAAGGATGCTGGTACTTATTCCCCTCTCCAAGAAAAAGGCTCTTTCTCCTCTTCTTTTTCCTTTTCTACTCAATTGCTTTTATTTGGACATTACTGTTATATCTTAAAGCTTTATCCTTTCTATTGACTGTTTAATATACTCTAACTAGTTTTATTTTTTTAGGTTTTGAATCAAATAGTTTATGAACTTCCTGCTGAACATCCTTTGGCTGAGAGCAGACCATTGCGAGAACTTCTTGGCCACACCCCTCCCCAGGTTTCCATTAGGGTGACACTGTACAGTAATTGATTCTTGTCTATGAAAGTGACATGTTAATGAAATATCATTTTTATTTCACTGCAAATTCAGGCTTCCATGACCTTCATATGCATGTTGAAGACTATGAAATTAACATTGTGATAAAATGGGAGATTGTTAGTTTTTACTATCACTTTTGGTATATTGTGGAACTGGAAATGATGTGGACACATGGAGTGCCCTTTGAATAACTGATTTTTTGAATGCTTTCTCAATGTGTTGGCACCTTCTGGTTTCAAAGAGCAGCTAAAACAAGTAAAGGATATTCATTTGTAGCTTTTTTACGTTATCTACAAAAGAAGTCAGGATTCCAGTGAATTGCCTTAAAGTATAGTATGAGAATAGCTTATTCAGGATTCCCTTTCATTGAAGAAAGATTTGAGGCCATTCTTTCTAACGTGCGGCTACATTCTATTTGATTCCAACAGGTTGTAGCTGGAGGATTGCTTGGTATTGTCACCTCTTCAATTGGCCATTTGATGATCATAATGACTAAGCCCTGATCATTGTGCTGAAGTAGATCGAGCGGATAAACCAGGTGTTGCTCTGATCTCATCATTAATGAAGGCTGTTTGATGGAAACTTGAGTATGAAATTATTCTTGTGAATATGGTCTGCACATAACCTTTGATCAATGAGATATTTCAGAATCATTGTTTGATTGATTGATTGATTGCTGTATTTAGTGCAATAGGAAGGACCAATAAGCTGCAGCGACATCTGCAGTATATCAGAAAACAAACATATAGCTCTTAGCACTTAAGTTTTAGATAGCTCTAATACCATTTGCTTCAACTCAATTCTGGTTCATGTAGTCTTCCAACTTTGTGGTTACTACTCGACTAATTCTGGATGAAAAGGGAGAAGGCTATTTTCTACTGCAATGTTCAAGAAAAAAATTCATTTCTGTGGCTGTCATTAGCCTTCTCAATATCACTTCTCAGTTCCCACAATAACATAATGCATGATTATATTATTACTTTATTGATAGAAAATCCATCATTTAAGACTAGCTAATTTTCTCGACTCACTTGTCGAGTACAAGTCTTGTATAGTGCCCCCTTCTATTCGGCCTTTCTTCACCGTGTGAAAGGTCTTAGGGTCTTAAGATATATTACCATTCTAGGCAGGTCGCAATAAGTCGATGATATACTGATCTATCCTACTCCATTTAATTGAAATTTCAAGCTTTTTGGTCTATTAGTGCCATGTTAGAATTTTCTCCAAACAGAAAATTGTGGAAGCGATCGTTCACAATAGTATGTGTATTTAAGAATGATATTACGTCTACAAATCGTATAACTAATGATCTTTACGAAGAATAGAGTACATTTCATTTTGCAACGATTCCTAAGTTCCCAATAAACTACGGTAATGGTAAAAGGTATTGCACTTTCTATGAGAGACCTCAAGTAAAAGCCCCCAAAGAATAGAAAATAATAATCAAACATCTGACTTCAAAAGAGTAGTAAAGACACGTGTCAGTTCTATGCTCAGATCCTCAAAGATACCTGAATTAACTCTCCAAGCAATATGCTCCATGCTCCATCCAACCGAACTAGGATCTCTCCTTTGTTGGTCATCTGACAGAAGTCCACCATGATGGTGATATTGATAATTGCTGAGTTTCTGGTGATGTTGATAATTGCTGAGTTTCTTGAACATCAATGAAGTTCTTCATTGCTGCTTGACTCAATACTGATGATATCAGCAGACCATAAAATGCATACCATAACAGAAGTTTTGAATTCCTTCACTACCTTAAGAGTAGCATGCAGGAAATCTTCATAAGAAAACGACACAATTGGTCAATTCTGATACAGTAGGGAGTATGAGGGAATGGGACCCGTATTCATGTTAGGCAGCCTTCATCCTGAAATGCCACAACAAAAAATACTTGATATCACTTGTTGCACTCTAATGCCATAATCTAAATGTTGTAATACCACTTGTACCCAAATGCCACAACTAAAATGTTCTGATACTCAATTGTTGTAGTGGAAGCAAGATTGATTGCACACACACCCACAAATAAACACTAAACAAAGTGATACAAATTACGTGATTGGAGAGAAGAAATTCTCCTCCATCCACGTGCGGTAGCCAATCTCTCACACTACAAAGTCTCTTTTACAAAATTTATCCCAATTATTTTTAGACAAATATAAAATGACAATAACTCCACGCCTTAAAACAAATAAATGAAAGTATGAGATAAAATGGGAGTTAATAACCAAAACAAATAAACAAAATAGTCGCGTCGGACCGATGCAATGCATATTTGGGCTTTCAGTTTCCGAACAAAGCCCATTACCTATATGGTCCATTTCTGGTCCGGCCCAATTACATTAAGCTCAGAAACGTGACAATAATACGACGTGGCATCATTTGATTCGCTCTTATTCCCGTAAAAGATCTAGTTAAATCGTAATTTAATAAATTCTTAATCCAGAAAATTACAAAAAGAAATGTACGGCTCAGATCTCGTAAGTTTGGCCCATCACGGCCATGTGAAAGGGTCAGAACTCCCCCCACCACCTCATTAAACTTCAATTATCAAATTTCACTCTTCTGAACAACTGACACGTTCTCAATCTCCACCGTCCACGTGTCAACCATATTTCCATCTTCTACTAGTAACCGTTAGGACAACCGTATATAAAAATTCCATTGATTTCCACAAAAATATTCTACTAATTTTCTTTTTTTTTTTACCATATTTTCCATTGATCCATACAGTTTGTTTTTTTTTTTAATACCTTCAATGGGGATCTCAAAACATTATCTTCTTCAACTTCAACTCTGCAACTTCCCGAACTCCCATGGCGTTTGAGAAATCGCTTTCTCTCTATTTGCTTTCTTTAGCTATACAAGCTCACCTGACATTATTGCCATTTGAAGCTTTACTCCATTTTTGAAGCTTCAATTTTCAGTACCCATTCTGTATCTAATCCTCTGCTCCTTTTGCTCTGTTTCTTCACTATGGGGAAAGAAAATGGATCTCAAATTAGGGTTTAGATCTAAGCAGAAGATCGGAACCTGTGCAGATTTTGCAGACGTTTTCTAGATTAGAAGCGCAGTTAGCTAAGAAAAGAGACCGATAATGAAGCCTGTTGAGGATAAAATCTGCTACAATCACGAGCCAATTCGGGAGTTCTCGGGCAGCGCAATAAGCTTCGAGTTTCAGAAAGGAAATGGAGGCAAACGAGCTTCACATCACCGTACAGCGTTAGGAAAACCAACGCCATCGAAATGGGACGACGCCCAAAAATGGCTTGTTGGATTATCAAAAGGGGGAGAAAAGAATCCAGTGAAAACCACGCCGAGAAACTCGAACGCAGACGATTTGAGGCTTATAGCTCCGGTGCCACAGAAGGAGCAGGACTATTCGAGCAACGATGAAGAAGAAGAACAACAGCAACGCGGATGCTCCGTTTCTGCAATGGCGAATCCATACGAAGAAGAAACAAAAAAGGTCGATTATGAGGATTCAATTTGGCGAATAAATAAACAGATTGCGAATCCAGCGCCGCCGGGCTTAAGGTCCATATGCGTGAGGGATATGGGAACAGAGATGACTCCGATTGCGAGCCAAGAACCTTCGAGAACAGCGACGCCGATTCGAGCCACGACACCGGCAGTGCGTAGCCCTATATCGTCCGGATCGTCAACTCCAGCGAGTTACGATCGAGTGAAGCAAGCTACTGAAATCTCTCAATCGAGGATTCAATCCAGTGATGGCAGAGAGGAATCGAACGCAAATCAAAGTCGAGAAGAATCGAATGCCGGAAAATTAGTTGAGCATAATCGGGATTCTGATGAAGCGAAGAAGATGAACTCGCTAGAAACTCGAGCAATGGCTTGGGACGAAGCGGAACGAGCCAAATACATGGCCAGGTAATCTTCCTCCACGATTCTCATCCGCCGAGAAATTTTCAATCAAATTAAACTAAAAATTTGGTCCTAGAATCTTACATATTATCTACACTCCCATCCATTCAAACATCCAACAATGGCAGATTTAAGCGCGAAGAAGTGAAGATACAAGCGTGGGAAAACCACGAGAAGCGAAAAGCAGAGACGGAGATGAGAAAAATGGAGGTAATTAAGCGCAAAAACTCCATAAATCGGTGATAGAAATAATGAATGAATTTGAATGTGGAAACAAAATTTACCGATGACAGGTGAAAGCGGAGAGAATGAAGAGTCGAGCGGAGGAGAAGCTGAGGAATAAGCTTGCGGCCACGAGAAGAATGGCGGAGGAGAAGCGAGCAAATGCAGAGGCCAAACTGAACGAAAAGGCCGTAAAGACTTCGGAGAAAGCTGATTATGTGAGGCGCACTGGTCATTTGCCTTCCTCCTTTTCCTTCAAGCTACCTTCTCTCTGTTGGTAGCAGCACTCACCATTGAGTAGTCGCCGGCTGCTGTATCTAGCTCTAGCCCTCGCCCTCGCCCCACCTAGCCCTGCTTATTAAAGCCGACCAAACCAAACTAATAAGAACCGAACCGAGCCAAACCGATTAGGGTACGTATTATTGGTTCGATAAAAAAAAATAAAACCGAATGGTTCGATTACATTGTTTGTTGGGCCCAAGATCGACCCAACAAAATTGGGGTCATATCCCTAGTTTATATAAATACGTGGGGTTAGGAAAAAAATGCATCTTATGAATGTTCTGATTAACCTAAGCATAATGCAAATAATTAAAACATTATATTCTTAATTGAAAGATTAGTGTTTAATGATCAATGTCTTAGTACAATTGGTAACGGTGGCGGTGGCGGTGGCGTTAAGGCATAAAATACTAGAAAAATAAAAGCTCGTTAGCCTATCATCCTTCAAAATTAGAATCCATCGACCTTTTGCCACTTTGAACTTCAAAAAGAACATAAAAGCCCTCCCTTTGTTTATCGATGTTCGCCCAAGACCTACCATTTGCTAAGCCCTTGCCATGTTTATCGACCTTGGAACCTAACAAATTAGCTACCACTCCAACTTTATCGCTATTGTAATTCATGTCGATAAGAGTGGATTTAGAGGTACTGAAAGTTAGGGGTAGCAGAAGTGTGTATAAATTGTGTTCGAAAATTTCTTTTTGATAAATCTAAAATTACGAATTAGTTGGGTTGATGAGCTCAATAACTCAAATAGAGTTCATCTTTATAATTTAGATTCGATAATTCAATTTAGTTGGATTATTGAGTCACACTTTAGACTCATAAATGTACGAGTCACGGCTTTTTTGTAAACAAGTTTCATCAACCTCGCACCTCCTCTCCTTGGTTGGATGTCGCTGAGCTTGCTTGGTTTGGGCGGGTTGCCCTTGGTTTTTGCTTGGACTTACCCTTATATCCGAAATTACTCCAAAAAAAACAGTCCGTCTATTATAAATATTTTATATTCACTCGTAAATTCCAATAAAAATGAAGGTAAATTGCCAAAATATATTTGTTTTTGAAAATTATTATTATTATAAACTAATTTTAAAAAAAATAATTTAAATGACTAAATTTAAGATATAGAATAATTAAAAATACATAAATTTAAAGAGTACAAAAAAAGATATTTTAATTTCGAGATATTAACTTTTTATTTATATTTATTTTTATCTGAAAATTATTATTATTATAAACTAATTTTAAAAAAATAATTTAAATGACTAAATTTAAGATAATAGAATAATTAAAAATACACGAATTTAAAGAGTAGAAAAAAAAATTAATTTGGATATATTAACTTTTTATTTTTATTTTTATTCGTGCATCATGTATTTTTAAAATTTAAATTTTAGTTTAAATTTAAAATATAGTCATAACCTAATTCAACCACTATGATTTGGGTTAGATTATGAATTTATGTAAGTTGAGTTCGATTCAAATAAATGAAAAAATTTATGAATTAAATGGGGTGAAGGGACTCTACAAGTAAATTGGAACCGGCCCAAATTTAATATTAATTGTAATATATATATTTACTCACTACACAATTTATATATTTATATTTATTTATTTATTTATTTATTACTTACTTTCCCTCGCCCTTTCAAAACAATTCTTAACTATTTATAAGTTAATTTTCTAAAATATTATAAATTTTAATTAAGCATTTGAAAATAATTTTAAAAATCTGATTTTTTATTTTGAAAAACAAAATTTCGCGGCTAAAATTTCATGAAATGAATTTACATTTGAAATCCGATTTCGTAGATCCATTAATAAATTAATAATATATAATAAATAAAGCCACCAAATGAACTGAACCAGACCGTCAATGTGGTTACGTGTATTGTGTACTCGGAATCACAACTTTCCCCATTTCTCCATCTGACTCCATGGTCGTTTCGTCTTCGATTGACTAGGGTTCTCTGCGCGTCCATCTAGGACTTCGCTCGCTTGCAGGATTTCTCTTCGATTGATTCCGCTGTTCATCCAATACGACTGTCCAGATTAGAGGTTGAGGCTAGGGTTCAATAGCCTCTAGGTCAATTTTTAGTTCGCGCAATCGATTTGAAGGGTATATTTCTCAACCTCGAATCGCTCTTCGACTTTTCGTTTATACTGCGAGATTCGTTGAAATTTTACGAGTCTTTTATGGGTTGTACTTCGTTTTTTGTTCACTTCGCGATTCTATTCGCGATCTGAATTTTTTTTGGATTTAGGGTTTCGAATCGTATTTTTTCTGGCCGGTTTCTGGATATTCTTATTGAAAAAATTGGGGATTTAGGGTTTTCTTTGGGAACCATCGGGGTGGGGTTTGGTATTTCGATGGCAGCGGGGAGAATGGGGGGTTATCGTGACTATGATGTGAAGGACCGGGATTCTAGTGTTGACGTTGTGAATGGGAAAGAAGGATATGAACGGGGGCGGAGCGGTAACCCTGAAAACAATAAGAGTCGAGGCCGGGATGTTAGAGACAGAATTAGGGTCAGGCAAAAGGACATCAGAGAGAGGGAAGTGGGTAATGGTAATCTACGATCTTCGAGTAGAAGTGACTCTGGCAGCAGCGGTGGTGGTATTGTTTCTCACGGAGTGAAGCAAAAGGTTTTGCTTGTCAGGACAATGGATAGGGAGCCGGGTGAGTTATCCAGTGAGAGTGGATCCGATGATGCCACTGAGTCCGGATTGCCATTTAAAATTAACGAGTCTGCAAAGGTGGTGGAGAATGGGATTCGTTCTCCACCAGAGAAGAAGAGGAAGTTCTCACCAATCGTTTGGGACAGAGACGAAAAGGAAGAGACTGTTTCCACAAGAAATAAGGTCGCCAAGGCTGTGACAGCTTCACCTCTGCCTTCACCGAAGGAGAAGAGGGAATCTCCTAACGCAATGTTGGATACTCTTGAAGCCATACCTGCTGAGGCTGGTAGGAGTAGTGATCCTGAGTACTTGCTACCTTCCTCTCTTGTTGAACCTTCTGTTGGGGGCCATGGATCAGATGAATTCCCCGCAAGTGGTTCACCAATGATGCCTTCTTCTGATTCACTTAGGAAACCATGGCAGGCTGATCTTGAAGCAGAAAATTTTGGGGATGATGATTATGTTCCAACAAGAAACATTTCATCCTCGAGATGGGCTGCTGGTAATAACTCTCCTGGAGATGAAGGTGAAATTTTAGATGCAGAAATGCCTAAAAGGCGGAAGACAACACCAATTTCTGAGTCATTGGAAGGCATCAGAGTACAAAGAAAGTCATTAACTCCAGAGATTGGGGAGATAATGAGACAAGGCTCTGAAGCAGGGACAAGATCATCTGAATCGACAGAACGTGGTGATCGGTCTCGATCATCAAGTGCGAATCATTACCTTGGTAATGATTCTGAGAAAGATGAGGGCACGGATCTTGGTGATGAAATTCGTAGAATGGATACTAGCAGTAGCCGGTTAGATACTGATTCTGAGGATGAGACAGAAGCTCCCGAGGAAGCAGAGCCTAGTGTCCCTCCTCCCCAACGAAGTGTAAATATGCTTCAAGGCTGTAGAAGTGTTGATGAATTTGAAAGATTGAACAAGATTGACGAAGGAACTTATGGTGTTGTATATAGAGCTAGAGACAAAAAGTCGGGGGAAATAGTTGCATTGAAGAAGGTGAAAATGGAAAAGGAACGAGAAGGTTTTCCCATGACTTCTTTGAGGGAAATAAACATTCTCCTGTCTTTTCATCACCCTTCAATTGTTGATGTAAAAGAAGTGGTGGTGGGCAGTAGTCTTGATAGCATTTTTATGGTAATGGAGTACATGGAGCATGACCTAAAAGCACTCATGGAGACAATAAAACAGCCATATAGTCAAAGTGAAGTAAAATGTCTGATGCTTCAGTTACTGGAGGGTGTTAAATACCTTCACGATAATTGGGTGCTTCATAGGGACTTAAAGACATCAAATTTACTTTTGAATAATCAGGGAGAACTGAAGATCTGCGATTTTGGATTAGCTCGGCAATATGGGAGCCCCTTGAAAACATATACACATATGGTTGTTACTCTTTGGTACAGGTTAGTTGCATTTTCTTGCATTCATGACTATTCTAACATCAGCTCTCCTATTCTCTTTTATACCATTGGAGGCATTAATATACCTGAGTATGTTAGAGATGTATGGCAGAAGGCTTGGGAAAATTTGCTGTCCGGTAAACAAAAGAATGTTTTATGTTTTATTTTTTTAACTTGTTCATGCATATTATCAGGGCACCTGAACTTCTATTGGGAACAAGACAGTATTCAACAGCTATTGACATGTGGTCGTTAGGCTGTATTATGGCTGAACTATTATCAAAGCAACCACTGTTTAATGGAAAAACTGAAGTTGATCAGCTTGACAAGGTAAAATTATATATTATATTACAGTGAATGCACATTCTCGATAGTTGCTATGCTTGCAAGCTTATGCCCTTTCCTTAAACCTCGCAGATATTTCGAACTCTAGGCACACCCAATGAAACAATTTGGCCTGGGTTTTCCAAACTTCCAGGAGTAAGGGTCAACTTTGTTAAGCACCAGTAAGTATTGTTGATGTTACTTAATCTGTGTTTATCTATCACATTTTTCTTATTTTTTTTCCACTGTTTTCCCAGGCTTCCAGCTTTGGGTGATTCTGGTCTGGCTATCTGGCCTCATTTGGGGACCTTCCAGTTACTTTTCTTTCATAGTACGTTTTAACCACGGACATGTTCCTTTCAGGTACAACTTATTGCGTAAGAAATTCCCGGCGACATCATTTACCGGTTCGCCAGTTCTTTCTGATTCAGGATTTGATTTGTTGAACAAACTTCTAACTTACGATCCTGAGAAGGTAATTATCTGATCAGCTGCTCGTGATTTCCTCATCAAATTTCGTTATTTACTAAGATTTGTTGTCTTAATGCAGAGAATTACAGCTGAGGCCGCTCTTAATCATGAATGGTTCTCAGAAGTTCCTCTTCCAAAGTCAAAAGAGTTCATGCCTACTTTTCCTGCTCAACATGCTCAGGACAGGTATGGCAACTGTTAAGACTTGTGAGTTTGTGGTTTAACTTCTTGTCAAACTTAATCTAAACAATAGACATGTTAATTTACATCTCTGTAGGCGTTTGCGGAGAGTAATGAAGAGTCCAGATCCCTTAGAAGAACAACGCAGAAAGGAGTTGCAGCAAGGGGAATTGGGCACATCTGGTTTGTTTGGCTAAGAGAATGGATCTGGTAATTTGGCTCAGGCTGCCTGAAGTTATTTTTCTGATCACTCGACCATTGGACCTGATTAAGGTTAGGGAAGAGGGCTGTGAATTGTGTTTGACAGATGATTGCCAGTGCTATTTTAGCAGGGCATTCACGGTTATTTGGTTCAAGATATGTATTTTTTTTTTTTTTTTTGCTTCTGTCAAGAAGATCAATTGCAGCTTTTCTCCTCTGGTCATCATATAGAAAATGCTTCATTGACACGGCTTGCATGGCAAGGTGTGGAACATTGTTGTTTTCTTGAAAAAAAGTCAGATTCAGCAGAAACTAATTTTGTAACATATTCCTATTGAAAATTAGGCTGTTGGCCATAAATTTTATTTGCAATATTAAATTTCCTTGGATTTTTACTGCCTACATAGTTCAAATTTATCTCCTTTTAATATTTGAATTGTGTTTGCAAGAGATGGTTGGTGGGAAGGGGAGGGCGGTCTTTGCTTCTCGTTGATGAAGAATTTGACAGTTACGATAGTTTTTCAAAGGTAATTAATTAATGCAAAGGCCTTACAAGGATGAGGATTATGTTTTGAAGCTTTCTTTATCAGTATCTTGTTGTGTGCATGTTTTGGGAAAATTCATCTCGTAGTGTTGGTCATTTCAACTACAGTGCTTAGGCTAAATTGTTCGATCAACCAAGTAGGCCTTTCTTTTTAAGCCTGGTTTATTTTGTTCTTCTCCCCCCATTGGTTTATTTTATCTGGGTTCTGTAGCTAGGACTGTTGATAGTTTTAGAAGAAATCCCTGAATGGCTCCCAACTTCTTTGTATGGAGATGTTCTTTCAAAATATAATTAGTGCTTAATTAGTGCTTGGTTATTGGTGATTTAAGTGACGATTTCCTCTGGGTATGTTAAAGTTCCAATTATTGGTGGTGCTAATGGAGGAAAATTTCAATGCTAAAAGAAAGCCATTGAAGATCATGTATCTATCTATCTGTGGCACCAAGCTACCCATCATCTTCCAGCCACCAAATTATTGATCTAAAGTTACCAATCGTTATAATTGAAATTCTTGACTAACAGATGTTTTTTCTGATGTGTTTCATCTGTTAGTGCAGGGACAGGAACATGCATTTTGGGGTAGGTTATATAATCTTTACTACTAGTCAAGAAATAGATGTTTGTTTATGATCTGCATGGGCGTTGCTGTTGCATACTGCCTCTTGATGTAATTATTTGGTTGTGGCCACATGGATACAACAAGCTTCAAGTTGTTTTTTGGGTGTTGACAGAATTAGTATGCATTAGCTTGTTGTTCAGAAGTATCACCACTCTTCAACTGAATGTAAAATGGATTGACTTTTGTCACTTATTACTCTCTTTTAATTAGTGTAGAAGATTCCATCTTTTGTCAGTCCCCGTGATTTTTCTGCAAATGTGACTGCAGTATCAAAGCTAGCAGGTTGAGGAGCTTCACCTGCATTGCTCTTGAAGTTATTAACTTAGTTGTTGATTCGCACACTTGAGGTACTAAATGCAAAGTTTGTTTTTGTTTGCATGTTTTTCAAGTTCCTAAGTATTTTCTCGACAGTTCTCTTCTTTGAAGTGCTGTTTGGAAGAGGTTATTTGGATCTGTAATACTGAAAAGTATGGTTAACCAGACTATTAAGCTGACTGTGCTGTTTGGAAAAGGTTATTTTGCCTTCTTTTAACCTAAGTTTGATGGTTTTCTTACAAGCATGCATGTTAACCGTTGGCTTAGAAGTGTTGAAATTTGCCATGGCTGTCTGCCTTAGTTAAGATCATTATATTGTCGGACGTTATGGGTGGAAAATTGGATTTAGACTTACCCCAACCAAACTTTTTGGCTTTACAGACCCGTCTCGGGTGTGGTAAAAAAAAAATTACCGACTGGTTATATAATGTTGCTGGGGAATGCAAATTGTTTGTTATGGTAAATTGATCATTGATCTGATGCTATAGATTAAGGCTTTATTAAAATGATTTGTAGCATATGTATTTGCTGCCTTGTTGGTGAATATTTTATTAGAATCTTCTCTATTGAATATTAGCTGCTGCTGCTGCTGCACGTAGAGTCTGTCTTATTTGTTTGTTTGATCAAATCTGACAAGTTACTATTGCTACAACTTCTGTATTCAGTATTTTCACTTTCCTTCTAAGTTCTAACACCAACACGAAGGCACCCGTGAATCCTTTCCGAAGGACCCAATCTACGATCCATATGTTTGGCGTAAAGAAAACGCTATCCCAATCTACAATGGAAAAGGTTTCCTATACAGATTATGGAATCTTATTCTATTCGCGTTGTTCTGTTTAGTAAATTTGATGAAATTCATTAATGACACACCAATTGCATATGCTATCTTATTTTCGTAAACATAATTGGTCGTCTCAATGAGCCACTGCCTTTTCTTTGAGAAACTAACTTGATATTGAGAGAATAAATTTAGAATTTGTCCTTCATGTTAAGCCTCTTTTTAAATCATATTCTATAGAGTATTATTATTATTATTATTATGGGCATCAGTATTATCATGTTCTTCTGTCCCTCTTCTGTAATAGTCCAAGCAACTCTAACCCGTGATTGTCAGTTTTCTTGTCCGATTCACTGTCACAACTCAAATTAAACACAACTTCATTGTGTTGTATAATCTTGGAAGACTGAATAAATTTTTTTTAAAAAAGTTGTCAAATTGAATTAGTGAATTGATCTTGAAATCAATGATTTTGGATGCATTTTGTGAGTTCATGTTATGATCTCCATTTGTCTTCATGGCTTGGCTTTGCAGCGAAGGATGGTGGGGTGAAATGACTCCTGTTAATAAGAGATTCCTTGTCTTACTAATTCACCTCACCTGAAAGTTTCAAAACAAGATAGAACATTTATTATCTTCTAACTAAGGAGATAAAGGTTTAATGGCGTGTAAATCCTCCTCTTATTATCATTATGTTACTCTCAATCTACAAATTTATAATGAACTAAATATCTCTGAATTCCAAGCACCATAGGGAAGCATATAGTTGGATAAACAAAACCCAGATCATAAATCTGAATACTCTTTTTAGATAGATATGCTGTTGGGGATTCCACGACCAGTCACCCCTGGACCAGATGTGGGGAGAAGTAGCTCATATGGAGGAACACCTGCACCACTTCTGTTTTTAAGACGGGCATCCTTGTTTCTACTGTTTATAATCTCTTCAATCTCCTCCAATCTTGATGAGAACTTGGTAAATAACCCCAACACCCTTTTGTCGTCGATCCAGTGGCTGTGTATTTGGTTCACTTGACCCAAGTACTCCTCATCTGGTGAATGAGTTGACAATGTGTCCTGAACTGCCATCACTTTTGTTGCTTGAAGTTTAGTTGGCAAAGAAGATAGGAAACTACGTTGGGGGTTGGCGATAAAATTCTCATAATCGGGATCACCCTCCTGTGGTATGAGCCTTCGCATTAGCGTCGGACGATTCGGCACATAACTTCCGAAAGGGTACTGCCCAAAGTTTATTGCAGCATGCTGTCCAGATGCCACCCAAATCATTGTTGTGAGTATGCCGGATAGGTCCTCTTTAGTACTGAGTTTAGGCCACCAAGGTTCATTTCGTTTCTCAGGATGGCCTTTGTTCTTAATCTCACTCCACCAAGCTTGGAGTTCAACATCGTTTGTGACGGAATTTGGCTCCGAGTAGAAGTGTTCAACATAGGATTCTACCCATTCTTTTATGGCTGACCATACAAGGAGACCATCTGCTGCATATGGGTAATCTTCAATTACAAGTCTCACACCATTTGGCATTGCAGGATCCTCCACAGCCATACCCCTAAAAGTTTTAAGCCGAGCTTAAATTATTCAGTGGCTTACAAAAGACAACAGGGAAATAACGAAGAGATACATGACAGCATCATGAATCTAGCCTATTGTCTTGTTGGGACTTGGGAAATGTGAAGATTAATAATGTATGTGTTTAACCTTTACCTTCTAATAAGATCAGCCGGTAATGCTTCCATGTCAAATCGCCACATGTTCTTGTATGCTGCAGAGCTTAGCTCCATGGAATACTTACCCCCAAGGAAACTGGCCTCAATAATTCCCCCACCATTTATAAGATTTTGACGAGCCAATGCATTAATTTCCAGTGTGTAGCGCATATGAGGATGAAGCAGCTTGTAAATAGGGTGCATGGAACTCAGTTGCCTATGAGTTGCAATTATATAAGGCTCCATGCTTGCGTGAGTCCTTAACCTGGATGATGCAGATCAAAAACTCATTAAAATACTGGTGAAGTTCGTAATCAGAACAAGTCGAAATATAAAACTCATACGTAGCTATGAACAAAAAGAATGCATAAAATACCAATGATTCACAAGTTGATGGATTCCGGCGTCAACAGAGCACACATGAGCTTTTGCTAGCTTCCAAATCCAATGGGTTGTAGCATCATGGCCATGAGTGTACACATGTTTATTGGTTTTTGAGTAAGGTGTTGGAGGCAGTGTGAGCTCAATTGCGATAGGCCTCAAGATACCAGTCTGGGAATAGAAGAACACTGTTCTAGAGGCATAGACTTTTCTCCCTGGCAATGCGTTGATCTTCTTGATAAATGGCAAAAGAATGTCATGATAATCAAGTACAAATAATCTCTTTTCTTCTATAGCCTGTATTAAAGAATAAGAGGAAAGTTACAATTATGTAAGGATAGCTGTTCATTGACTGCAACAAAATGCAGATAGCAATACCTGTTCTAAACTCATGCCATTGTAAAGCTCCTTCTCTATCAATTCTTTTGTAATGGCTGATTCTGGAGGCCCATAAACATTAGGGTCAAGTTTGCTGCGGATTGGAAATTCCTAAGATGTACACCTCATAATCAATAACAACTTAAAAGATTTGTTTTGTACAACAAAAAGCCTGAAAAATCCTCCATACCCTCAAACACTCGATGTTTACTGGGTTGACACCAGCCAGAGTCTGTCGTGCAAACTCGTTGTCCCTCAGCCAAGAAAATCTATCACCTGCAAGTTCAAAGCCACAAGAACATTGAAAGTTCTAATTGGATAGTATCAGTAATTTCAAGATTGTTGACAGTACATATAAGGGAAAACCGAGTGTACTTTTGATCACAGCTGGG
This sequence comes from Cucurbita moschata, assembly GCF_002738365.1. Lineage (NCBI taxonomy): Eukaryota > Viridiplantae > Streptophyta > Magnoliopsida > Cucurbitales > Cucurbitaceae > Cucurbita > Cucurbita moschata. The sequence goes on from NW_019268537.1 coordinate 3,920,299, forward strand.
ATCTCATACTTCAACAATGTCTGACCAGCGTTAACAACTTGCTTCATAATATTGCTAAGAAACAACTTTTGAGAGTTCTCTTGGTGGTTTTCATCGTTCAAGACAACGCCATCGATATACAACTTATCAATTTCTGAAAAACACTTAAAGGATATGTCTGATTTTGACAATGTAGCTGCAATAGAAGGTACAAGATTGTGGACCAGAGCCTTCAATCTCCCAGCAGAGAATGTATTTTGCTTTATCTCCTCAAAAGTTTCATCCCGAGGAACATAAACTGGATGTGGCTTTTCAATTCGTTTCTCAGTAAGCGGATCTATTTGGAAGCCAATTCAAGAAAACACAAAATTTGGATTCTGCAGTTAGAGAATTATCCTAAACTCCATAAACTAAAAAAGTACCCAATCATACCTGAAGAACTTGGAGGCCGACCAGTTCTACAGCGGCGAGGATAAGGCCTATTTTCAACACCCAGAACAGGCCTAGCAAGATCTTTACTCTTATCAGGATTACCCAAATCGTTGTAAACATCATAGTCATAAATTCTATCGTATGGCTTCCTTTCACCTCGTCCATTGCCCCGAATGCTCGACAAGTCTTTGCTGCGAAGATCACGAAGGCCCGGCGGCGTTTGTGATGGCAAGTAGGCCTGTCGAATAGCAGTATGATTCAATTTGCGGCTCATGAATAGGGCAGTTCAAATTCAACAAAATCAAAAGTAGAAAGGAATTGATAATCGAAATAAAAACTTGGATTGTACGTGATTTTTGAAGATAATTCTACTATCCGAATTATCATTCCGTGAATGAATCCAGGTGTTCGCCGGAAAGTAAACGGGGTCAACATCAAGGCCATGAACTACAACTTCCATGAGATAGAACTCTTTCGCGTGAAGATTGGTGATAAGAACAGCCCCAAGACTGCCGAAGTCACGCGGCACTGTGAAATTAGCAGCGTAGTCCAAAACGTGAACACCGTTGACAGGTTTCGGCAACCATCCTTTCACAGAAGATTCTATGCTTCTTGCCGAATTGGTTTCTGCACAACAGCAAACCGAAAATTATGAGGAAACTCAGTCGATCATGTTCATAAATGAGAATTCAAATCAAAGAAAAATGTTGCGGAAAGATCGACCGGAAGACACAAAAATGGCACCATAAATTAGAGGAACAATCATGTCAAATGCTAATCGGAGCCAACAGAGATGAACAAATTTCAGCTATTGTTAACTAAAAAAAATTCTAACAAACAAAATTTTATTCGGTTTTTAACAATCAACCTACATTTTTTATTTTGATTCTCAAATGATTTAGAAAACAAAAATTAAATCTGAATAAAATATTGCCCTATAAAGTTTTGTTCATACCGATTTTTCTTGCTCTTACCTTTGCTTTATAAAAAGTTCCCATAAGAAGTTAATTTTGGCCCTTTTCATTGGCTTTTGTTTCCTGTAGAGTATTAAATCGAAATATTATATTGAAAATATCTGATTTTAAAAAATTAAATATGCAACAGAAAAGAACAAGATGCAAGTCAAGAAATTAAAAGACAAAAAGCAGAAAACAAAAATTCCAAACAATTTCAGAAATCAATTTCTTTCACGTATTATGGATCAAACTATTGGATCAAGAGGCCTCGATCGAATCTCGAATTCAAACGAGGATATATTTTTTGACACAATATTGTGGATCGAAGTATTAATAAAGTTTTAAATTCATTGTAGTAACCACACATTTATGAACAATAATAGCCATAACAGAATCCTTTCTAGATATAATAATAAATAAAAACTCATAAAACCAAGAGGAAAATCAAATAGAGAAAGATGAATAGTTGATTCATGACGAACACAAACCAGGATCGATTTCTTCACTAATTAGACGAATCAATATTCCTTGGCCAATCCCATTGATAAAATACTCCCACTGATCATCGATCTTCTCTGTCAACTTCTCCTTCATCTTCTTCCTGATCTTTATCATCGCCCTGACTTCGATTCCTCCAGAAAGAGAAGAAGAAATCTTAGACTCATTGCCATCTCTTTTCTTCGATGGAGAAGCAGCTTCCACAGTTTTCTTCAGGCTGCTTATCACCGGTCCAACCGATCCATTCCCGCCGAACAAAGATCTACATCGTGAATCCCTAGCTTTCCGGACACAGAACTTGCTCCTTGCGCCGGAGACCGCGAAAAATCCCCGTCTGGAAGACACTAAGTCTTTCTGTAAGTATAAATGATTGCTCGGCGAAACTGTAAACATTTGAATTGTATGTGGAGATACGGCGACGGAGACACGACGGAGAAGGCGACGGCGAACTCGACTGGCGAAGAAAATGGAGAATAAAGATGGGGTACTGAAGCGATCAGTGCAATACTGAAGAGAAATGCATTATTGTTGACTGCCTAGTTCGTAATTCGTGAGCTCTGCTATACCTGTCCCCGAATAAGCGCGTGAAGTCACGCTGAATAATTGGGCGAATTGAACCAATAGAACGCGGCTTTTCAGCGCGTGTTTTCACGTTCGAGAGCTGGAAGTGAAGTTAGTTTGGTCCTTTAAATTATAAAAAATAAAAAAATAAAATAAAAAACGATAGTACCGAGCGTGCGAACCAAGCGTGCGAAAAAATATATTTTGAAGTCAACATTTTTTCAATATTTTATTCTTAATTGTAATCTTTAAACTTATCTAGTCTCATTTATTTAATTGAATGGGTTTTTTTAATTAACTTTTATATATATTAATTATCAAAAGTTGTTGAAATCAAATTTAACTATAATATATATTTTTTAATTACTATAAGTGAATTTTCAGCTTATTCTCTTTCTATTTTTGTCTAACATATTTAGGAAATAAATGTCATAATTTTTGCTAGCTGCTTAATTAGCATTTGGCCAGAAAAATAATTGTACTAAGATAATGTAAATTGATTTTAAATAGGCTGAAAAAATATGATGGTTTAAATTGATTGATGAAAATGAAGGATTTAGATAAATAAATAAATAAATATATATATATATATATATATATATTCAACATTTTCTGCCGCCAGACTCTTCCAACAATTTGTTTAGTAGCATTAGGCTAAACGCCAAGCCAAAAATCATACAAGTTTTCAACCACGTCACGTCTGCCCACCCTAAACGTAAAACAATACTGGGGAGTGTGTTACAATCGTACTCTAGCAATGAGATAACGATTGTACGACACTTGTTCTGACTCCGTAATTAATTGTGTGAAATTTAGACTTCGCGGACAATATCTGCTTGTGCTTGACCCTCAAGTCACGTTTGCAAGAAATATTTTTAAAAACATTGGCGATGAAATATATTGAAAGCAATATTATAAGGTAAAAAGAGTAAGCAACAACAATGATTTTAATAACATATAACCTGCGTCGTCAACCTCATAGTTTTAAAACGCGTTTGTTAGAGAGAGGTTTCTATACCCTTATAATAAATGTTTTGTTCCTCTCTTCAACTTATGTGGGATCTTACAGTCCACTTCCTTAGAGGCCCAACGTCCTCATTGACAATACCAACTGATGTCTGTAGTCCAAGTCCACTACTTGAAGATACCAGCAAGATCCACCCCCCCCCCCCCCCCCCCCCCCCCCCCCCCCCCCCCCCCCCCCCCCCCCCCCCCCCCCCCCCCCCCCCCCCCCCCCCCCCCCCCCCCCCCCCCCCCCCCCC